>NW_018743469.1:0-170979 GCF_001683475.1 Chenopodium quinoa | reverse complement strand
GATAAGTGGTCTGACCAAGTAAATAGAATATTACCTAGTCGCCAAGGAATTGAGTGGTAGAGATAACAAGCGGCGGGTACCGGTTGTTTCCCTATATTGCCAATGTTGTTGGCTTTTAACTCATAATTTGTTAACCTAGCAAGAGTAGTGGTTGAGAGCCCCTGTTTGTTAAAAACAGACGGACGACTCATACCTTTTAGGCTCCATACTAAGTCTGAGTGACTATTAAGTTAACATAGGAGTTACTTAGTCTTCGTCACACTCTAGATTGAGTAGTAGAAATACCAGGCGGCGGAGGCCGGCTGATCCTCTTGATTTGCCAATGTTTGTTGGCTATTAACTCAATAGGTTACCTAGTAGGAATAGGGGTTTGAGTGCCCTTGTTTGTTAAAAACAGGCGGACGACTCAAACCTTTTAGGTTCCATACCAAATTTGAGGGAGTGACTATGAGTTAACGTTGGAGTTACTCAGTCGCCGTCACTTTTGTTTGAGAAGTAGAGGTACTAGGCGGCGTAGGCCGGCTAGACCCCTTGATTCGCCAATGTTTGTTGGCTATTAACTCAATAGGTACCCCCTGCATTTATCCCAAGTAATACAGGCGGTCATCTGACTCAGATGTCAACTGCTACCACTGGTTTGGTTAGTGATAGAGTTATCCTTGTCTCAAAAACGGCTACGTGGTTGCCCTTGGGGACAGTCGTATAGGTGCCGTGTAATTAGTTTATAGAACAATGTTCCACCCAAAAGGGAGCTGCTCTCTGCGACGAATTTCATCCGGAGTGATGCCGTCGGACGCCTACTATGATGTTGGGACAGGTCGTATTAGTTTTGTAGATTTGATCAGTTGGCTTGTCGCCTGGTCTGATCATTCGGCCGGTGGCCTTGGTAAGTTCTTGGTGAACGTAGGTGCTAAGTAAAAGAAGGGTAGCCGCCTGTTAGGCACAGGGTCGGCCAGACCCTAATCTTTTTAGCTAAGTATTGTGAGTAAAATACTCAATGGAGAGTAGCCGACTGTAAAGGTACAGACGGCATGCCCCTCTGAAGATAGAGTGAAAAACTCAATGGAGAGTAGCCGACTGTAAAGGTACAGACGACATGCCCCTCTGAAGATAGAGTGAAAAACTCAATGGAGAGTAGCCGACTGTAAAGGTACAGACGACATGCCCCTCGTAATACAAAATTGAATAGTAAGTGCAAACTTTTATTAAGTAGCTCTTTACTTTACATCATTCAGAAGAAATATTTTTTAAGATTATCTACATTCCAAGTTCGAGGCAACGGTTGTCCGTCTGGCGTTTCCAGACGGTAGGTACCATCCCTGACTTCCTCATAGATTCGGTAGGGTCCTTCCCAGTTGGGAGTTAGTTTGCCAGACTCATTAGCCCTACCAACTGCTTCCATTTTTCTAAGTACAAAGTCCCCTACTTTGAGTGGACGCCTGTGTACTTTTTTGTTGTATGATCTAGTCATTCTCAGGCGATAGATCTCATGGCGCAAAACAGCATTGCCCCTCTTTTCAGGAAGTGAGTCTAATGCCAGGCGCATGGCTTCCCAGTTTGCCTCTTCGTCATATAGCATTACTCGAAGAGTCGGCTCGTAGTGTTCTATTGGAAGAACAGCTTCCGCACCATAAGTTAGGAGGAATGGAGTTTCTCCAGTCGCCCCTTTTTCAGTCGTCCTAATGGCCCAGAGAACATGTGGTAGTTCATCCGCCCATAGGCCGCCTGCTCGTTCAATCTTTTTCTTGAGACCGTCTGAGATGATTTTATTAAAGGCTTCTACCTGGCCGTTTGCTTGTGGACGGCCGACAGATGCCCAGGAAGTGAATCTTTTTCCAAATGAATGAAATTACATCTTTCGTCTTGATTCCCTTTACCGCCTCCGCCTCTACCCATTTAGTGAAGTAGTCGACGGCAACAAGTATGTACCTTCTGCCGCCTGTAGCAGGCGTATATGGACCCAGAATGTCCATGCCCCACTTAGCAAACGGTAGTGGGCTGTGAATGGTAGTGAGGTCAGTAGCCGGACGGTGAATTAGTTTGCCAAACCTTTGGCACTTGTCACATTTTTTCACCATCTCCATTGCATCTGCTTCCAAAGTAGGCCAAAAGTAGCCCTGCCGCCTTGCCCTTTGAGCAAGCATCCTACCACTTATATGAGAAGCACAGTAACCAGAGTGAAGATCATCTAGTATCTCTCGTCCCTTTTCTAGAGTAACACACTTTAAGAAAGGTTGAAGGTACCCCCTCTTGTGAAGTTCTCCCTTAATCATTTCAAAACAAGTGGCTCGTTTTTTCAGTGCTGCCGCCTGTTGAGGATCATCCGGCAGTGTACCGTTTGTCAGATATGCCCTTATTGAATCCATCCAGGTTGAGCTTCTGTCTAGGATTCCAATAGGGTCTTCCTCGATGCTTCTGTTCTCCATTACTTCCCAAAAAACAGTTCGAGGAGTATCGGAGGAGGCGGATGATGCTAATTTTGACAGTGCATCCGCCTGGTTGTTTTCTGATCTCGGCACGTGGATCAGATGGAAATCCTCAAGGGAGCCGACTGCTTGTCGGACCGCCTGTAAATACTTGATCATGGCCGGATGGGTTGCTTCGTATTCGCCATTGTACTGACTCACTATCAATTGTGAATCGGAACAGGCGTCTATTTTTCTTGCCCCTGCCGCCTTGGACATGCGGATCCCGGCTAGTAAAGCTTCATATTCTGCCTCATTGTTTGAAGCCTGAAAACTGAAGCGTAGAGCATACTCGAACCTGTCGCCCTCTGGCGACTGACATATGACGCCTGCTCCACAACCATTTGAAGTAGAGCTTCCGTCCACATATACCTTCCATACTTGGCCTGGAACTTGAGAGTCAGGAGGACGAGTCATCTCTACAATAAAGTCAGCAAAGGCTTGCCCCTTCACTGCTTTTCTAGGCTCGAAAGTAACTTCGAGGCTCTGTATTTCTGTGGCCCATTTGATCATTCGGCCTGTCGACTCCATGATGGTCAGCGGCCGCTTGATAGGTTGGTCTGTATACACGACGACTGTATGTGCCAAAAAGTAGGGCTTCAATTTTTTAACAGCCATGAAGAGTGCAAGACCAAATTTCTCCACTAGGGGATACCTCAACTCGGCATTTTTTTAGTACGTGACTGACAAAGTAGACCGGGAGCTGACAGCCGTCCCTTTCAGCAAGGAGAACAGCGCTTAACGCATGATCAGAGACGGCCAGGTACATGTAGAGATCCTCTTTGGGCAAAGGGCTGACCAGCCTCGGCAAGGAATGCAAGTGAACTTTTAATTTCAGGAAGGCGGCCTCAGCATCCAGCCCCCATTCAAACCTTGCCTTTTTCTTAATTGCCTGGAAAAAGTATAGGCATTTGTCGCCTGATCGGCTTAGAAATCTTCCCAAGGCCGCCAGACAACCTGTTAACTTCTGAACCTCTCGGATGGTACGAGGCGACTGCATGTCAATGACCGCCTGCACCTTCTCAGGGTTCGCTTCTATTCCTCTCTGATTGATAAGGAATCCGAGAAATTTCCCAGACTCAACTCCAAATACACATTTCTTGGGATTGAGCATGACATGGTGCCGGCTGAGTGTGGCGAAAGTTTCTCGGAGGTCCGTCAGATGATCTTTCTGAAGTTTAGTCTTGACAATCATATCATCAATATATGCCTCGACGTTTCTCCCAATCTGATCAAAGAACACAGTGTTTATCATTCGTTGGAAGGTAGCCGGGGCATTCTTAAGACCAAACGGCATGACCGTGTAACAGTATAACCCCTGATCAGTGACGAAGGCCGTCTTCTCCTGATCTTTCTTCCATAAGGGAATTTGATGGAAACCAGAATAGGCGTCCATGAAACTCATCAAGGCATGGCCGGCTGTTGAGTCGACCAGGTTATCAATTTTAGGCAGAGGGTAACTGTCTTTGGGGCACGCCTTGTTTAAGTCTGTGTAGTCTACACACATTCGCCAGGTGCCATTCGGCTTTTTAACAAGCACCACATTTGCAACCCAGTCTGGGAAGTAACATTGCCGAATGAACCCTGCATCAAGTAATTTTTTAACTTCGGCGGCCGCCGCCTGACTTCTTTCTTTGCCATGGTTCCGCTTCTTTTGCCGTACCGGCTTCTTTTTCGGATCCACAGCGAGTTTATGTACCGCCAGATCAGGACTAATGCCTGGCATTTCATGGACTTCAAATGCAAAGATGTCCTTGTATTCTTTCAATAGGTTGTGAAAGTCGTCACCAAGGTTTCTCAGAGCAGTCGTCCCAACTTTGACTGTTCGGTCAGGACGTGAGTCGTCTAAGATCAGGTCCGCATGCTCACCAGCCGGCTGAGGGCGGAACTCATCCGGCCGCTCCTCTGTCAATGATTGCTATTTTCTCGCTTTTCTTGCGGACTCTGTCTGGGACGCCTTTCTCTTTTTGCCGCCTGCTTCTTGAACAGGCGCACTCTCCTTGACATTGTCAAGGTCTGTTTTTTCACCACTTGACCCAGTGGCCATAACAGTGGGCTTGACATCCGAGAGATAGCACTCTCGGGCCATCCTCTGATCTCCCCTTAGGGAGCCGACTGTTCCATTATCCCTCTCAAACTTGAGCAACATAAGAGACGGGATTATAACAGCCTTGGAATTATTCAGGGTTGGTCGACCCAGAATCATGTTGTAGGCCGAGAGTTCCTCTACTACTAGGAACCGGACTACCATGTGTCGTCCTTCCCCTTTTTCGCCCAGGCGAATGGGTAAATCTACTCGTCCCAGTGGGTGGACGACTCCTCCTCCAAACCCTATTAAAGGGTGGGAGGCCGGATGTATGCAGTCAGTCTGATACTTCAGTTTCGACAGACATTTGCTGCTGATGAGATCTGAGGAGCTCCCGGTATCTATGAGGACTCGGCCAACTCTTTGGTTGGCCACTTTACATTCAATAACGAGAGGGTCGTCATGCGGCCCCCTTACCCCTCCTAGATCCTCTTCTGTGATGACAATCTCAGGAAATGTATATTTGGACGGCCGTTCTTGGTGAACGGAATTTACATCTAACCGCCTTATATTATCTTTGTTGCCCCTAATAGTGGGGCCGCCTCCTGAGAAGCCGCCTGCAATGGTGTAGACGACTGCATCATCTGTATCGGAGCTGTCGGCCTGTTGATTCTTTTTGGCCGACAGCTTTCTTGAGGAAGTGTTCCCCGTAGATTTTTTGACATAAGTGTCAAGATCACCTTGCTCAGCCAGGCGGTCTAGGTACCGCATGAGACTGATGCAGTCATTGGTGTGATGACCAACGTCATCATGATAAGCACAGATTTTATCTTGGTTCCGGTTGTTTGCAGAACCCTTCATGGGGACCGGCTTCTCAATTGAGATCCGTCCCTTTATTTCTTTTAGGATAAACTGGTTATCCTTGTTAAACACATACTTTGGGGAGTATGGTTTGAATTCTTTTTTCTTTTTCTGGGCCGGCTGTTTAGAGGAATCAGCCGCCCAGACCTCTTTTCTTTTCTCATCTTTGTTTGACGACTGTTTCTGTCGTCCTTCTCTTTTGTCGAACCTTTTCCTGTCCGACTTTTTATTGTACACAGATCAGTCGCCTGTATATAGGCTTCTGCTTCAATCAAGGCCTCTTGAAGAGTCGCCACCCTTTTTCGAACCAAATCAAATTTGAAGGTAGACCCGTCTTTGAGACCTCTAAAAAAGTCGGTATAAGCTACCTCATCCGGTAACCCTTGAATCTGTATTCTCATCAGGTTGAACCGCCTGATGTAAGAACGAAGCCCCTCCTTCTCGCCCTGCTGAATCGTTCCCAAATCATGGGTCGTTTTCTTCGCAGGGATGTTCATGGCGAAGTTGGAGGCAAACAAGTAAGCAAGCGTCCTGAAGCTGTTTACACAACCAGTCGGCAGGTTGCCGAACCATTGCTGTGCGATTCCCTTGAGAGTCGCTGGGAAACACTTGCACCAAGTGGGATCATCCAACCCTTGAAGGTACATCAGGTTGGTGAATGCCATCAGATGGTCTTCTGGGTTAGTAGTGCCGTCATAGGCGCCTACTAGTACATTTTTTACTTTGGCCGGCTGAGCGGCGTCAGTAATTTCCTTGGAGAAGGCCGACGGCTGTTCACCAAGTCTAAGCAACCGTAGCTGCCAGTCCATAGGTTGGACGTTTTTTGCTGCAGGTCCACCAAATGGAGGTGGCTGCATAAAATACTGTTGTTGCGGCACAAATGGTAAGTTTGGTACCGCCTGGGCACTATGAAAGTCGGACTGACGGGAGGTGCCGCCTGACTGACTCTCATGGTACGACTGAGTATGCCTCATCGAGGCATTTCGCAAACTGTCTTGAAAGTCTGAAGTAGAAGCCGACTCTGACAATCGGTCACTCTTCTTCTGCTCTAGCAGTAGCCGAGCATCTGTGAATGTTTGCTTTGACCCGTCCGCCTGAATATGACGAACCGGTTTCCTATTTCCTGTAGGATAACGGAATTTTGTGAAATCAAGGGCAGGTGGCTCCCGCTTCCTAGATTTAGGATGAGGAGTCGCCTCTCGCCCTTGAACTGGCTTCCTCTTTAGTGAAGTGGAAGGTTTCTTGGCCGACTGCTCCTTGACTGAAGCAGGCGGCTTCTTGTTGATCAACTCTTGAATCTCTCCCTTGAAGTCCCTCATGAAGGTCATGAGTTCGTTCCTTGTGATGGGAGCAGACCCATCAGTCGGCTGTTGCCGAGCAGGCGGTGCGCCTGCTGGCTCGCTTCCTGTTTGAAGATGCTCCCGTTCCCTCCTTTCGGTATGACGGGTACGTCGGGCCCTTAGGGTCCCGTCTGGAGCTGTATGAGTTTCAACTTCAAATTCACTTTCGGTGTCATGGTCCGACTGAACTTGAGGGTCGTTTAGGGGACGCCTCTCTTCAGGAGTCGGTACAGACTTGGATGCCATCTCTGAAGTACTCTCCCCACAGACGGCGCCAAATGTTTCGGGGTTTTCTGATGTCCTGCGGGAGAGTTACAATTCCGAGACTGGAACCGGACGCCTGTACCTGCAAAATAACGGAGACTCCTGAGAGCTCCGCCTCCAACGGTCAAGTTAGTACCTGATTAAGGAGTAATTAATACGGAAATTAAAGTAATAAGATCTCTCTAGGTGAGAGTGTTTAATGTTGGTAATCTGCTTTGTTAGCGAGATTAGCCGGTTATTAGTGTCTTCCGTAACGTTTCTGTTCTGTTCCGTTCTTCAGGTGAGATTAATTGCTTGATCCCCTTTAATGAGGATTAATTAAGTATTTATAGTCTTGAGAAGCGTGCCACTCTCTAGGTTTAGGGTAAACCTAGGGCTGACCGGGCCTCTAAACAGGATTGGGCCTTGTTGGCCGGTTTTCCCATTTGGCATGGGTGGACACGTGGCGTGTCTCAATTGGTCCGTAGAGGACGTATCTGTGATTGACACGTGGCAGGCTCCTATTGGCCTACGTGAAGGACACGTGGCGGAACCTGGTTGGTCCACTTGTCAAACGGTGATTGGTGGATAAAAATCCCCTAATCACCCCTTAGGGCTAATGTTCCCCTTTGATTGGCGATGATGTGTCTGATGCCCCCAGGGCTAATGAGCCCCTTGGATTGGCGATGATGTATCTGACACTCCTTAGGGCTAATAAGCCCCTTGGATTGGCGTTGATGTGTATGACGCCGCTTAGAGCAATGTTATCTCTCACGCCCCTTGTATGATGCCTTTTAGGGCTAATGAGCCCCTTGGATGGGCGATGATGTGTCTAATGCACCTTAGGGCTAATGAGCCCCATGGATGGGCGATGATGTGTTTCACACCCCTTACGGCTAATGAGCCCCTTGGATGGGCAATGATGTGTTTGACGTCCCTTAGGGCTAATGAGCCCCTTGGATGGGCAATGATTTGTTTGACACCCCTTAGGGCTAATGAGCCCCTTGGATGGGCGATGATGTGTCTGACGCCCCTTATGCCTAATTGAGCCCCTTGGATGGGCGATGATGTTTCTAACGCCCCTTAGTTTTAATGAGCCCCTTTGATGGGCGATGATGTGTCTGATGCCCATTAGGGCTAATGGGCTCCTTGGATTGGCGATGATGTGTATGACGCCCCTTATGGCTAATAAGTCCCTTTGACGGGTAATAATGTGTCTGACGCCCCTCAGTGCTAATGAACCCCTTACATGGGCGATGATGTGTATGACGACCCTTAGGGCTAATGAGCTCCTTGGATGGGCAATGATGTATCGCACGCCCCTTAGGGCTAATGTTCCCCTTTGATTGGCGATGATGTGTCTGATGCCCCTAGGGCTAAAGAGCCCCTTGGATTGGCGATGATGTTTCTGACACGTCTCAGGGCTAATAAGCCCCTTGGATTGGCGATGATGTGTATGACGCCCCTTAGGGCAATGTTATCTCTCACGCCCCTTGTATGATGCCTTTTAGGGCTAATGAGCCCATTGGATGGACGATGATGTGTCTAATGCACCTTAGGGCTAATGAGCCCCATGGATGGGCGATGATGTGTTTCACGCCCCTTACGGCTAATGAGCCCCTTGGATGGGCAATGATGTGTTTGACGCCCCTTAGGGCTAATAAGCCCTTTGGATGGGCGATGATGTGTCTGAAGCCCCTTAAGCCTAATTGAGCCCCTTGGATGGGCGATGATGTTTCTAACGCCCCTTTGTTTTAATAAGCCCCTTTGATGGGCAATGATGTGTCTGATGCCCATTAGGGCTAATGGGTCCCTTTGATTGGCGATGATGTGTATGACGCCCCTTATGGATAATAAGTCCCTTGGATGGGTAATAATGTGTCTGACGCCCCTCAGTGCTAATGAACCCCTTGCATGGGCGATGATGTGTATGACGACCCTTAGGGCTAATGAGCCCCTTGGATGGGCAATGATGTATCTCACGCCCCTTAGTGCTAATGTTCCCCTTTGATTGGCGATGATGTGTGTGATGCCCCTAGGGCTAATGAGCCCCTTGGATTAGCGATGATGTATCTGACACTCCTCAGGGCTAATAAGCCCCTTGGATTGGCGATGATGTGTATGACGCCCCTTAGGGCAATGTTATCTCTCACGCCCCTTGTATGATGCCTTTTAGGGCTAATGAGCCCATTGGATGGACGATGATGTGTCTGATGCACCTTAGGAATAATAAGCCCCTTGGATGGGCGATGATGTGTCTGACGATTCTTATTGCTAATGAGCCCCTTAGATAGGTGATGATGTGTCTAATTCCTCTTAGGGAAAATGAGTCCTTTGTATGGGCGATGATGTGTCTGATGCACCTTAGGAATAATGAGCCCCTTGGATGGGCGATGATGTGTCTCATGACTTTTAGGGCTAATGAGCCCCTTGGATGGGTGATGATGTGTCTGATGCCCCTTAGAGCTAATGAGCCCCTTAGATGGGTGATAATGTGTATGACGCCCCAAAGGGCTAATGAGCCCCTCGGATGGGCGATGATGTGTCTTTCGCCCCTTAGGGCTAATTGGCCCCATGGATTGGCGATGATATGTATGACACCCCTTAGGGCTAATGAGCCCCTTGGATGGGTAATGATTTGTCACACGCCCCTCTGGGCAAATTAGCCCCTTGGATGGGCGATGATGTGCTGATGCACCTTAGGATTAATGAACCCCTTGGATGGGCGATGATGTGTCTCACGCCCCTTAGGGCTAATGAGCCCCTTGGATGGGCGATGATGTGTTTGACGCCCTTTAGGGATAATGAGCCCCTTGTATGGGCGATGATGTGTCTCACGCCCCTTAGGGCTAATGAGCCCCTTGGATGGGCGATGATTTGTCTTACACCCCTCAAGGCTAATGAGCCCCTTGGATGGGCAATGATTTGACTCACTCCCCTTACGGCTAATAAGCCCCTTAGATTGGCGATGATGTGTCTGACACCCCTTAGGGTTAATGAGCCCCTTGGATGGACAATGATGTATCTCACGCCCCTTACGGCTAATGATCCCTTTTAATGGCAGATGACGTGTCTGATGGCCCTGGGGCTAATGAGCCCCTTAGATGGGTGATAATGTGTCTGACGCTCCTAAGGGCTAATGAGCCCCTTTGATGGGCGATGATGTGTCTGAAATCTCTCAGGGAAAATGAGCCCCTTGGATGGGCAATGATGCGACTCACGACCCTTAAGGCTAATTAGCCCCCTGGATGGACGATGATGTGTCTGACGCTCCTTAGAGCAATTGAGCCCCTTGGATGGGCGATGATGTATCTCCTTCCCTTAGTTCTAATGAGCCCCTTGGATGGGTGATGATGTGTCTGATGCCCTTTAGGGCTTCTGAGCCCCTTTGAAGGGCAATGATGTCTCTCGCGCCCCTTAGGGCTAATGGGCCCCTTGGATTGGCGATTATGTGTATGAAGCCTCTTAGGGCTAATGAGCCCCTTGGATGGGTGATGATGTGTCTGATTTACCTTAGGAATAATTAGCCCCTTGGATGGGCGATGATGTGTCTCACGATTCTTAGGGCTAATGAGCCCCTTGGATGGGCGATGATGTGTCTCACGATTCTTAGGGCTAATGAGCCCCTTGGATGGGCGATGATGTGTCTTACGCCACTTAGGGCTAATGGGCCCCTTGGATTGGCGATGATATGTATGACACCCCTTAGGGCTAATGAGCCCCTTGGATGGGGGATGATGTGTTTGATGCCCCTCAAGGCTAATGAGCCTCTTGGATGGGTAATGATGTGTCTGACGCCCCTCAGGGCTAATGAGCCCCTTGGATGTGCGAAGATGTGTCTGATGCACCTTAGGAATAATAAGCCCCTTAGATGGGCGTTGATGTGTCTCACGCCCCTTAGGGCAAATGAGCTCTTTGGATGGACGATGATATGTCTCACGCCCCTTAGGGCTAATGAGCCCGTTGGATGGACGATGATGTGTCTAATGCCCCTATTGGCTAATGAGCCCCTTAGATGGGCGATAATGTGTCTGACGCCCCTTAGGGCTAATGAGCCCCTTGGATGGGCGATGATGTGTCTGATACCCCTCATGGCTATTGAGCCCCTTGGATGGGCGATGATGTGTCTGATACCCCTCATGGCTAATGAGTAATGAGCCCCTTGGATGGGCAATGATTTGACTCACGCCCCTTAAGGCTAATCAGCCCCTTGGATGGGCGATGATGTGTCTAACGCTCCTTAGAGCAATTGAGCCCCTTGGATAGGCGATGATGTGTCTCCTCCCCTTAGTTCTAATGATCCCCTTGGATGGGCGATGATGTGTCTGATGCCCTTTAGAGCTTATGAGCCCCTTTGAAGGGCAATGATGTCTGTCACGTGAAAGGAATGGTGTCCTTCGAACAAGTGTATTATTCTGATAGCGGGTTCAGAATTATTAGAAAGCTAATATATTCAGTAAGGTCAAGTGATCGGAATGCCTTGGTGGAGGCTGCTTCTGATCAGTAATATTACTATAATTAATATTACAGCTTAATCTTGACTGAACCCTTCGGGTCACACCCAAGCAAAATATACGAACCAACTCGACGAATTAATTCGGAAGAAATTAATTCGTCGCCCGAGTGTTAAACCTTTAGACGTCGGAAATTCGAGCTTGGAGCGTCGAAACCGAGCGTCTGAGAATCTCAAATGTCGAGCCAAAATTTAGGATTTGGCGAGACGGGAAAATGCATCAAGTAACAAGTAAAATCTTAGCCACGCGAAAGGCTAGGAATGCATGCCCAATAGGAGCATGCCACGTGGCACCACACATGGAAAAAACACCATGTGGCAGCACACGTGGCAGCCGCCAAGTGGCAGCGCCTCGTTGGCGGCGCGCCACGGTGGCGACACATGTGGCAATGGCCGTGGACCCGGGTTGATGGGTCATGGACACGGGCCAAAATAAAATGGGCCAACCGAACCCAACTTGGGGCTTAAGGTTGGGTGACACATGGTTAGTTCACATTGCATGTGAAATGCCTTGGGGACCAAGTGAGAAAGTGGTCCACACCTAACCATGTGACACTTGTTACTTGTTCCTTTGTTTATTTAACTAAGGGTTGAATTCACCAATCTTTCCATGTGGGATCTTTTTGTGAAAAGTCCCACATTGAAAGATGAGTGAAATTCTTAAGGCATACTTCCTTATAAATAGTCATGGAGCCCCGCAGGTCGGGGTTTGTTTCCGCGGTGAGTCGGACTCACTAAACCCCAACAGCGGTATCGGAGCCCCGCTCGTTTATGTTTATAATCATGTTTTTCAAGGTTTATTTTGGCTTAATTTTCCGGTTTAAGTTGCTAATTAGATTAGTAGCTCGGTTTTAATTATTTTAATCCCGTTTTTAATGTCGAGTTTGGCCCAGAACCCAGATTTTTGCCCAAGACTAGTGAATTTTGGGTGGAAAACGTGTTCTGGAAAGGTTTTAATCCGAGGGGGGCTGTGATTTTAGTCAAATTCTGACCAGAAATGCCTTTTTCGAGGGGTTTTTCGTTTTTGACGAAAAATTTTAAGTCTTTTCTAACCTTGAAATTAATGGCATAAATTGTTGATTATATAGTAGATTATTTGCATTATTTTCTGCATTTTTATGTCCCCATAAAGCACACTTACTTGGTAGTATTTGATGCTTAAAGGTTGATTTATTTTCACATAATTGCAAACAAATTGCTTTTTAGTGTGAAAGTGTTAATTTTGAGACTTCCTAAGTGTTAAAGGTTCAATCTTTAGTTGTGATAGGTGATTGAAACTTTAAAAAACCACTAAATTCCATGTTATTTTGTGTTAAACTTTGATGTATTAATCACTTTGAGTTGATTGGAAACATAAAGTTTCGATTTTTGTGATAGAATTTTGGTTATCTTCATGTTGGAAGATATAATTTTCAAGGATTCACAAAATTTAGATGTTGGAATTCTCATTATGAACATTAAAGTTCATATTTTCCCAACTTTCCTTTACTTTGTCAAATTCTCAAGTATTGATTAAATTGAAAGTGAGAAATTACCTCAATTTTATGTTGCACCAAGCTAAACCAATTTAATTAAGAATGGTTCTTGGAATTATTTTGGTTATTTGCACTTTGAAAATTTTATTAAGTTAGACTTGTTTAAAATTTTATTTTGTGATTAGGGGATTTTTATCCACCAAGCGCCGTTTGACAAGTGGACCAACCAGGTTCCGCCACGCGTCCTCCACGGACCACTTAAGACACGCCACGTGTCCACCCATGCCAAATGGGACAACCGGCCATCAAGGCCCATTTCAGTCTAGAAGCCCGATCGGCCCTAGGTTTACCTAAACCTAGAGAGTTGCACGCTTCCCAAGGCTATAAATACTCGATTAATCCTCATTAATCAAGGGACCGAATAATTAACGGAACGGAGGAGAAACATTACGGAACACACTAATAACCGGCTGATCTCGCTAGCAAAGCAGATTACCTACATTAAATACTCTCACCTAGAGAGACCTTATTACTTTAATTTCTGTATTAATTACTCCTTAATCAGGTACTAACTTGACCGTTGGAGGCGGAGCTCTCAGGAGTCTCCGTTATTTTGCAGGTACAGGCGTCCGGTTCCAGTCTCGGAATTGTAGCTCTCCCGCAGGACATCAGAAAACCCCGAAACATCTGGCGCCGTCTGTGGGGAGAGTACTTCAGAGATGGCATCCAAGTCTGTACCGACCCCAGAAGAGAGGCGTCCCCTAGACGACCCTCAAGTTCAGTCGGACCATGATACCGAAAGTGAATTTGAAGTTGAAACTCATACAGCTCCAGACGGGACCCTAAGGGCCCGCCGTACCCGTCATACTGAAATAAGGGAACGGGAGTATCTTCAAACAGGAAGCGAGCCAGCAGGCGCACCGCTTGCTCGGCAACAGCCGACTGATGGGTCTGCTCCCATCACAAGGAACGAACTCATGACCTTCATGAGGGGATTCAAGGGAGAGATCCAAGAGTTGATCAACAAAAAACCGCCTGCTTCAGTCAAAGAGCAGGCGGCCAAAAAACCTTTCACTTCACTGAAGAGGAAGCCAGTTCAAGGGCGAGAGGCGACTCCCCATCCTAAATCTAAGAAGCGGGAGCCGTCTGCTCTTGATTTCACAAAACTCCGTTATCCTACGGGAAATAGGAAACCGGTTCGTCATATTCAGGCGGATGGGTCAAAGCAAACGTTCACAGATGCTCGGCACCTGCTAGAGCAGAAGAAGAGTGACCGATTATCAGAGTCGGCTTCTACTTCAAATTTTCAGGACAGTTTGCGAAATGCCTCGATGAGGCCAACTCAGTCGTACCATGAGAGTCAGTCAGGCGGCACCTCCCGACAGTCTGGCTTTCATAGTGCGCAGGCGGTACCAAATTTGCCATTTGTGCCGCAACAACAATATTTTATGCAGCCACCTCCATTTGGTGGACCTGCAGCAAAAAACGTCCAACCTATGGACTGGCAGCTACGGCTGCTTAGACTTGGTGAACAGCCGTCGGCCTTCTCCAAGGAAATTACTGAAGCCGCTCAGCCGGCCAAAGTAAAAAATGTTTTAGTAGGCGCCTATGATGGCACTACTAACCCGGAAGACCATCTGATGGCATTCACCAACCTGATGTACCTTCAAGGGTTGGATGATCCCACTTGGTGCAAGTGTTTCCCAGCAACTCTCAAGGGAATTGCACAGCAATGGTTCGGCAACCTGCCGACTGGTTGTGTAAACAGTTTCAGGACGCTTGCTTACTTATTTGCCTCCAACTTTGCAATGAACATCCCTGCGAAGAAAACGACCCTTGATTTGGGAACAATTCAGCAGGGTGAAAAGGAGGGGCTTCGTTCCTACATCAGGCGGTTCAACCTGATGAGAATACAGATTCAAGGGTTACCGGATGAGGTAGCTTATACTGACTTTTTTAGAGGTCTCAAAGACGGGTCTACCTTCAAATTTGATTTAGTTCGAAAAAGGGTGGCGACTCTTCAAGAGGCCTTGATTGAAGCAGAAGCCTATATACAGGCGACTGATCTGTGTACAATGAAACAGTCGGACGGGAAGAGGTTCGACAATAGAGAAGGACGACAGAAACAGTCGTCCAACAAAGATGAAAAAAGAAAAGGGGTCTGGGCGGCTGATTCCTCTAAACAGCCGGCCAAGAAGAAAAAGGAATTCAAACCATACTCCCCAAAGTATGTGTTTAACAAGGATAACCAGTTTATCCTAAAAGAAATAAAGGGACGGCTCTCAATTGAGAAACCGCTCCCCATGAAGGGTTCTGCGAGCAACCGGAACCAAGACAAAATCTGTGCTTATCATGATGACATTGGTCATCACACCAACGACTGCATTAGTCTCATGCGGTACCTACACCGCTTGGCTGATCAAGGTGATCTTGACACTTATGTCAAGAAATCTACGGGGAATACTTCCTCAAAAAAGCAGTCGGCCAAAAAGAATCAACAGGCCGACAGTTCCGATACAGATGATGCAGTCGTCTACACCATTGCAGGCGGCTTCTCAGGAGGCGGCCCCACTATTAGGGGCAACAAAGATAATATAAGGCGGTTAGATGTAAATTCCGTTCACCAAGAACGACCGTCCAAATATACATTTCCTGAGATTGTCATCACTGAAGAGGATCTAGGAGGAATAAGGGGGCCGCATGACGACCCTCTCGTTATTGAATGTAAAGTGGCCAACCAGAGAGTTGGTCGAATCCTCATAGATACTGGGAGCTCTTCAGATCTCATCAGCAGCAAATGTCTGTCAAAACTGAAATATCAGACGGACTGCATACATCCGGCCTCCCACCCTTTAATAGGGTTTGGAGGAGGAGTCGTCCACCCACTGGGACGAGTTGATCTACCCGTCCGCCTGGGCGAAAAAGGGGAAGGACGACACATGGTAGTCCGATTCCTAGTTGTAGAGGAACTCTCTGCCTACAACATGATTCTGGGTCGCCCAACCCTGAATAGTGCCAAGGCTGTTATAATCCCGTCACTTATGCTGCTTAAGTTTGAAAGGGACAATGGAACAGTCGGCTCCCTAAGGGGAGATCAGAGGATGGCCCGAGAGTGCTATCTCTCGGATGTCAAACCCACTGCTAAGGCCACTGGGTCAAGTGGAGAAAAAACAGACCTTGACAATGTCAAGGAAAGTGCGCCTGTTCAAGAAACAGGCGACAGAAAAAGAAAGGCGTCCCAGACAGAGTCCGCCAGAAAGGCAAGAAAATAGCAATCATTGGCAGAGGACCGGCCGGATGAGTTCCGCCCTCAGCCGGCTGGTGAGCATACGGACCTGATATTAGACGACTCCCGCCCTGACCGAACAGTCAAAGTTGGGACGACTGCTCTGAGAAACCTTGGTGATGACTTTCACAACCTGTTGAAAGAATACAAGGACATCTTTGCATTTGAAGTCCATGAAATGCCAGGCATTAGTCCTGATCTGGCAGTACACAAACTCGCTGTGGATCCGAAAAAGAAGCCGGTACGGCAAAAGAAGCGGAACCATGGTGAAGAAAGAGGTCAGGCGGCCGCCGCCGAAGTCAAAAAATTACTTGATGCAGGGTTCATTCGGCAATGTTACTTCCCAGATTGGGTTGCAAATGTGGTACTTGTTAAAAAGCCGAATGGCACCTGGCGAATGTGTGTAGACTACACAGACTTGAACAAGGCGTGTCCCAAAGACAGTTACCCTCTGCCCAAAATTGATAACCTGGTCGACTCAACAGCCGGCCATGCCTTGATGAGTTTTATGGACGCCTATTCTGGTTTTCATCAAATTCCTTTGTGGAAGAAAGATCAGGAGAAGACGGCCTTCGTCACTGATCAGGGATTATACTGTTATACGGTCATGCCGTTTGGTCTTAAGAATGCCCCGGCTACATTCCAACGAATGATAAACACAGTGTTCTTTGATCAGATTGGGAGAAACGTCGAGGCATACATTGATGATATGATTGTTAAGACTAAACTTCAGAAAGATCATCTGACGGACCTCCGAGAAACTTTCGCCACACTCAGGCGGCACCATGTCATGCTCAATCCCAAGAAATGTGTATTTGGAGTTGAGTCTGGGAAATTTCTCGGATTCCTTATCAACCAGAGAGGAATAGAGGCGAACCCTGAGAAGGTACAGGCGGTCATTGACATGCAGTCGCCTCGTACCGTCCGAGAGGTTCAGAAGTTAACAGGTTGTCTGGCGGCCTTGGGAAGATTTCTAAGCCGATCAGGCGACAAATGCCTATACTTTTTCCAGGCAATTAAGAAAAAGGCAAGGTTTGAATGGGGGCCGGATGCTGAGGCCGCCTTCCAGAAATTAAAGGTTCACTTGCATTCCTTGCCAAGGCTGGTCAGCCCTTTGCCCAAAGAAAATCTCTACATGTACCTGGCCGTCTCTGATCATGCGTTAAGCGCGGTGCTCCTTGCTGAAAGGGACGGCTGTCAACTTCCGGTCTACTTTGTCAGTCACGTACTGAAAAATGCCGAGTTGAGGTATCCCCTAGTGGAGAAATTTGGTCTTGCACTCTTCATGGCTGTTAAAAAATTGAAGCCCTACTTTCTGGCACATGCAGTCGTCGTGTATACCGACCAACCGATCAAACGGCCCCTTACCACCATGGAGTCCTCCGGACGAATGATCAAATGGGCCATAGAAATGCAGAGTCTCGAAGTTACTTTCGAGCCTAGAAAAGCAGTGAAGGGGCAAGCCTTTGCTGACTTTATTGTAGAGATGACTCGTCCTCCTGACTCTCAAGTTCCAGACCAAGTCTGGAAGGTATATGTGGACGGAAGCTCTACTTCAAACGGTTGTGGAGCAGGCGTCGTATGTCAATCTCCAGAGGGCGACAGGTTCGAGTATGCTCTACGCTTCAGTTTCCAGGCTTCAAACAATGAGGCAGAATATGAAGCTTTACTAGCCGGGATCCGCATGTGTAAGGCGGCCGGGGCAAGGAAAATAGACGCCTGTTCTGATTCACAACTGATAGTGAGTCAGTACAATGGCGAATACGAAGCAACACATCCGGCCATGATCAAATATTTACAGGCGGTCCGACAAGCAGTCGGCTCCCTTGAGGATTTCCATCTGATCCAAGTACCGAGATCAGAAAACAACCAGGCAGATGCACTCTCGAAATTAGCATCATCCGCCTCCTCCGATACTCCTCGAACTGTGTTTTGGGAAGTAATGGAGAAGAGAAGCATCGAGGAAAATCCTATTGGAATTCTAGACAGAAGCTCAACCTGGATGGATTCAATCAGGGCATATCTGACAAACGGTACACTGCCGGATGATCCTCAACAGGCGGCATCACTGAAAAAACGAGCCTCCTGTTTTGAAATGATACAGGGGGAACTGCACAAGAGGGGGCACCTTCAACCCTTCTTAAAGTGTGTTACTCCTGAAAAGGGACGAGAGATACTAGATGATCTTCACTCTGGTTTCTGTGCTTCCCATATAGGTGGTAGGATGCTTGCTCAAAGGGCAAGGCGGCAGGGCTACTTTTGGCCTACTTTGGAAGCAGATGCAATGGAGATGGTGAAAAAATGTGACAAGTGCCAAAGGTTTGGCAAATTAATTCACCGTCCGGCTACTGACCTCACTACCATTCACAGCCCACTACCGTTTGCTAAGTGGGGCATGGACATTCTGGGTCCATATACGCCTGCTACAGGCGGCAGAAGGTATATACTTGTTGCCGTTGACTACTTCACTAAATGGGTAGAGGCGGAGGCTGTAAAGGGAATCAAGACGAAAGATGTAATTTCATTCATTTGGAAAAACGTCATCACTCGGTTCGGGGTTCCCATGTCTATGGTTTTTGATAATGGTCCCCAATTTGAGACGCCTGTTCTCAAAAGCTGGTTGGGAGACCAAGGAATTGGACATTACTTTGCATCTGTCGGCCGTCCACAAGCAAACGGCCAGGTAGAAGCCTTTAATAAAATCATCTCAGACGGTCTCAAGAAAAAAATTGAACGAGCAGGCGGCCTATGGGCAGATGAACTACCACATGTTCTTTGGGCCATTAGGACGACTGAAAAAGGGGCGACTGGAGAAACTCCATTCCTCCTAACTTATGGTGCAGAAGCTGTTCTTCCAATAGAACACTACGAGCCGACTCTTCGAGTAATGCTATATGACGAAGAGGCGAACTGGGAAGCTATGCGCCTGGCATTAGACTCACTTCCTGAAAAGAGGGGCAATGCTGTTTTGCGCCATGAAATCTACCGCCTGAGAATGACTAGATCATACAACAAAAAAGTGCACAGGCGTCCACTCAAAGTAGGGGACTTTGTACTTAGAAAAATGGAAGCAGTTGGTAGGGCTAACGAGTCTGGCAAACTAACTCCCAACTGGGAAGGACCCTACCGAATCTATGCGGAAGTCAGGGACGGTACCTACCGTCTGGAAACACCAGACGGACAACCGTTGCCTCGAACTTGGAATGTAGATAACCTTAAGAAATATTTCTTTTGAATGATGTAAAGTAAAGAGCTACTTAATAAAGTTGGCACTTACTATTCAATTTTGTATTACGAGGGGCATGCCGTCTGTACCTTTACAGTCGGCTACTCTCCATTGAGTTTCACTCTTTATCTTTACAGGGGCATGCCGTCTGTTCCATTACAGTCGGCTACTCTCCCTCGAGTATTTTACTCACAATACTTAGCTAAAAAGTTTAGGGCCTGGCCGATCCTGTAACTAACAGGCGGCTACCCTTCTTTTACTTAGCACATACGTTCACCAAAAACGTACCAAGGCCACTGGCCGAATGATCAGACCAGGCGCCTAGTCAACTGATCTAACTTTTAAAAACTAATCCGACCTGTCCCAACATTATAGCAGGCGTCCGGCGGCATCCATTCGGATGAAATTCGTCGCAGAGAGCAGCTCCCTTTTGGGTGGAACATTGTTCTATAAACTAATTACACGGCACCTATACGACTGTCCCAAAGGGCAACCACGTAGCCGTTTTTGAGACAAGGATAACTCTATCACTAACCAAACCAGTGGTAGCAGTTGACATCTGAGTCAGATGACCGCCTGTATTACTTGGGATAAATGCAGGGGGTACCTATTGAGTTAATAGCCAACAAACATTGGCGAATCAAGGGGTCTAGCCGGTCTACGCCGCCTGGTACCTCTACTTCTCAAACAAAAGTGACGGAGACTGAGTAACTCCAAAGTTAACTCATAGTCACTCCTTCAAATTTGGTATGGAACCTAAAAAGTTTGAGTCGTCCGCCTGTTTTATACAAACAAGGGCACTCGAACCCCTATTCCTACTGGATAACCTATTGAGTAAATAGCCAACAAACATTGGTGAATCAAGGGGTCTAGCCGGCCTACGCCGCCTGATACCTTTACTACTCAATCAAGATTGTGACGAAGACTAAGTAACTCCTATGTTAACTTAATAGTCACTCAAACTTAGTACTGAGCCTAAAAGGTACGAGTCGTCCACTTGTTTTTAATAAACAAAGGCTCTCAACCAATACTCTTGCTAGGTTAACAAATAACAAATTAGAGGCCAACATTGGCAATAAAGGGAAACAACCGGTACCCGCCGCTTGTTTTCCTACTTAAATTCCTTGGCTACTTGGTAATTCTATTTACTTGGTCAAAATTGAATAAAGAGTTCGAATACCGATTGATTAAATGGCCGACTGATCATCTATCCTGGAAACAGACAACCAGTCGTCCAGGGGCATAGGCGGCATACTTACTATTTGTACCTGTCTTAACGTTCGGCCATACACAACAGTCTGTCTAGTGAGCAAATTTCAAATACTTAGACAAATTTGAACAAAAACAAAAAAATTTGATTAAAATGAGCCGGCCATAAAAGACCAGCAGAATATTCAAAACCCCGGCCCCCTGGCCGGGTAATTACAAAGCAAACGGCACGCAGGCCGTGAAAAGAAAAAATATACTTAAAGCTTAAGAAGGGGGCAGTTCAGTATCAGCAGCAGCCGCCTGGTCAGCACTCTTCTTGCTGGACTCGGCCTTCGCTGCATCATCTTTTGATGCCTTTCCCCCAAGTGGCACAAGCGCCACAACCGGCTCTTCCTCCTCCAACGCAACGTCCATCGCCTCTTCTTCAGCAGCCGCCAGGATCTGTTGATTATATATTTCCGAACACTGGCGGTACGTTCTTTCCCATGAGGCAAAGTCGGCACTGGGGAACAGTCGTTCCCAGGTCATGCGTTGGATTTGGGCGGAGTCTTCCACCATCTCCCGGACGAGCTCTTGTTTTTCTTGCTCGGCCTTGTCCGAGAGCTCTTGGGTAAGACTCTTCTCCTGGTTCACCAGGCGTTCTTTTACGTTAGCCAAAGATTTCTCCATGGCTTCGTAAGAGTGCATTTTCTGGCGAAGGGGTTTCAGCTCGGCTTTAAATTTGGTGACGGTCCCCTCCAGCTCGTCAACCTTCTTTTGGGCCGCCTCTAGCTGAGCCCGAACAGCGGCGGTCGCCTGCGCCTGATAATAAAGAAGATCAATGGTCAGTACTTCATTTTGGGCAATTTGAAACATTGCTTTATCACAGCTGGAGGCGGCCATAGCCTTTGCGGCCTTTACCTCTTTGTTATTCCGATCAATCGGCTTGCGAAGGCTGTTGACTCGGAGCAGGGCCTAAGTACAAAGAAAAACAGGCGTCAATTTCCAATCAAAAGGGTTAACAGGCGTCCTGGAACTTCAAAAGGGTATACCTCAGCTAGGATCCCCGAAATTCCATCGAGGTCAAGGGTGCCGGCACCCTTGACCGCCTCCCTGTCAGAGGGAGGAACTACTTTAACCATTGACTTGGCTACCTCAACCAAGTCAAGTCCCTGGGGGCCGGCTGCATTAAGCAGAAGGAAAAACAAGTTAGACCTAATCAAGAAGGAAGCAAGAGTGAGTTTTTACAAGCAAGTGTCCATACATCTAGGCGGCCCCGCCTGGGTTTTTGAAGAAGTGGCCGGCTGCTTCTCAGCCGCCACTGTTTTCCTGGAAGACCCAGGAGAGCTTGCAACAGTCGTTCTCCGGGCCTTGGGGTCCGGCTGTTGCGAGGAAGAAGCCCTTGGAGTGCCAGACTGAAAACAAAAAGAGTTAGTATATGCATAATACAACTTAAAGGGGAAGAGTTTTCAAAGCTTACCAAGGGTGCCTCCTTGCTGGGGGAGTCGGCGTACGACTGCTTCATTAGCGAAACCCGCAGCATGGCCGCCGCAGTCTTAGATGCTGATATTTTACTCATGGCGTCGGCTGAAAGAAATAAACAGCAAAGTTAGTAAAAATCCCAAGTAAACAAGGCGTGAGAAAACAGAGTATTCGTCAGGCCGGCTACCTCTAGAGCACCGACTGCCGAGGCCACAGGCGGCCAAGAAGTACTCATCATAGAGCCACTTGAAGCTCGGGACGCAGTGTAGGGGTACTTGCTCTCGTACCCCTGAAGTAGAGTTCACCCTAGTCTCTACTTTGAAGAGTCCTTTGTCTAGGATCTCTCTTTTAGCCTTTGGGGGAACAGGCGGCATGCTGCGGCCGCCTGCAAGAAGAGGCGGATCTCTGTTCCACTTGTTAAAACGTTTGTTCAGCTCCGTGTCTGAACTCTCGATAATAAGGAAGGTGTTCCGCCAATCCTTCCATTTGTTTGCCTTACCTCTCGTCATGAGGTAACCCCTGTGGCTTGTTAGTTGATACCAGCCGGTACCTCCCGACTTAGGGGTCCGGCTGAGATAGTTCATGTGGGCGAAAGCCTCAAAACTTGGCTCCACCCCGTTCAGTTCGCACCCGGCCACATAGCCGAGTACGTTTACCCAAGAGTTGGGGGCTAACTGCCATAACCCCAGATCATACCCATCTAAAATCCGCTGAACAGCCGGATGTAATGGGAAGCGCAGACCAGCTTTGATGGCCGCCACATAGCAGCCAAAACAGCCGTCACCATAGCTGGTACCAGCCGGCCAGACGACAGTATCTTCTGGATCCGGCACAAACAGTAAATACTCCGGGCTCATTTTGTGGTTAGCAATAAAGCTCGCCACGTTGTCTCGCATGGTTGCGATCCGGCCCCGGGGCACCCTGCAGTAGTAGGGGGTGTTTTCCTCTCTGTAAGAGGCGGACGGCTCTGCCCAATTATCCCCCTTCTCCACTGCATGGGAACTTCTCGCCTCTTGTAGGCGGTTATGTTTTTCTTCTGAGTCAGAAGAACTATGGTCAGAAGAACTATGGTCAGAAGAGCTGGAATCGGACTCGTCCCCTGACGAGTCCGAAGAGGACGACTCCTCCCCTCTCCTAGAGGGGCCCGCCTCCTCTCCCTTAGAAGGAGCAGAAGGTAAATTAGACATGTCCACGGTTAGATGAGAAGGGAACACCTTGGTCCCTCTCTCAGAACTGTCAGCTTGACAGTCGCCTCGTTCCACATCTGGCGCCTGGTCAGATGTTTCGCTAAGGAGTACCCTTTGGGAGGAGCCGTCTGAGTTTGATATTCTAGCAGTCTTTTTTGTTCTGGCCATCACGTTCTGCATAGACACAGATTCAGTCGGACTTTGTATAAAGGGCAAAGATGGGTCCAGAAAAGGGCAGGCGGCACTCCTAGTCCTAGATTCAGCCGTCCCCGGTGACCGGCTGATCACTAACTTAGGGCGTGTCGTGTGCTTCCATGGTGCCATTTCAAAAAATAAAAAGAAAATTAAGAGTAAGGGAACTGAGTTACCTGAACGGATGACAGTTGATGAAGTCCTGAAAGTTCGGGTCAGTCGGCTTGTCAGAACAGGCGGTAGGCAGAAAAAGTCCGAAAATGTCAGAGCAAGTTCAGGGGTCCGAATGTTCTCGCAAAAATTCTCAAATGTGAAAATGACCGAAGTCAGCACTTCCTTTTATAGGCAAAATGAGAAGGCGAAGGGTCGCTTCCGAATTCAAATTTGGGCGGGAGAGTCTCCCGGCCGTCTGCAAGGTGACACCTGTAACGGGCCGTCGCCTGTCACCGTGCGACGCCTGTCACAGGCGACACGTGACCAGTCGCGTGCCACCTGTGAGGGGCAAATGATTAGGGGATTTTTATCCACCAAGCGCCGTTTGACAAGTGGACCAACCAGGTTCCGCCACGCGTCCTCCACGGACCACTTAAGACACGCCACGTGTCCACCCATGCCAAATGGGACAACCGGCCATCAAGGCCCATTTCAGTCTAGAAGCCCGATCGGCCCTAGGTTTACCTAAACCTAGAGAGTTGCACGCTTCCCAAGGCTATAAATACTCGATTAATCCTCATTAATCAAGGGACCGAATAATTAACGGAACGGAGGAGAAACATTACGGAACACACTAATAACCGGCTGATCTCGCTAGCAAAGCAGATTACCTACATTAAATACTCTCACCTAGAGAGACCTTATTACTTTAATTTCTGTATTAATTACTCCTTAATCAGGTACTAACTTGACCGTTGGAGGCGGAGCTCTCAGGAGTCTCCGTTATTTTGCAGGTACAGGCGTCCGGTTCCAGTCTCGGAATTGTAGCTCTCCCGCAGGACATCAGAAAACCCCGAAACATTTTGCTCTCTAAATTAGTTCTAAAATTAATTTAGAATTAATTATTGTTGTCTCGCAAAAAGGGATCAAATCCCGAGGCCGTGGCACGCAAAACGAGGCTATGCATCACCTTGGCGAGCCGGGCTGCATAGCAACCCATATGTGGCTGCTAAGGTGGCAGCGCCGCCTTGCTTGCGGCCACACGCGCGGCAGCAGCCACGCACGGCAGCAGCACGCGGGCTGCAGCAGCTACGCGCGACTGTGCCGTGGCAGCAGCTCGCGGGCGTGTGCCGTGGGTCGTGTGTTCGTGTTTTTTTTGGCATGTGCGTATGCTTGGTGCGGTGAGGTGACTAGCCGTAATATTGCTTATTTTTCCGTTTTATTTATTTTAATTAATTTTGTTTATTTTAATTAAAATTTTGGGAGGCTAGGCCTCGGTTTTGAGCGGCATTGGCAAAATTTCATTTTGACAAGTTTGGGTGCTACCAACTTAATTAATTAGATTAATTAAGGAAATGCAGAATTTAGGGGTACTTCAATTATTAATGATGTAAATTATATAATCGGTTAAACAATTTTGACTACTCATTAATTAAGGAAATGCATTTTACTTTGTTTTAATTTGTAAATTGCATGGGCCATTCTCAAATAGTGAATGGATTAATGGAATATATATATTCTCTCTCACAGGTTTTATGAAATGGCAACTAGTGGGACCCGACTAAGATAGAAAATACGGACTACGTGCCGTTATGTATTTTTGTAAATCTAAATACGGTCTACGCACCGTTAAGTATTTTTGTACTTTAATATTTAGATCATTCCTAGTTGTGGACACTAGTTTTTGCATAGTTTGGTTAAGTCTTGAAGACGGCGTATCTTGGAAGACAAAGCCTTGAATTGCAAATGAAGACCTTTTGAAGATATGAAGATCTCAAGGGGTCATGCTAGTTGCCAATATGCATCTATAATTTCGCTTTATATTTTATGCTTATATATATATGTGTGAATTATTCGTTAGATGCATGTTTAGGTTTTCTTGATGTTGCGATGATTAGTTAAGTTCACTTAAATCAACCAACATAGAAATCCTAGGTCCCTAGTAATATTGAGTCAAAGTTGCCTTTCCAAAACAACACTTACTAACCGAACGAGAGTGATGGTAGGCTACGCCAAAGCGAGGTGCCATCACTTCTCCAAGGGGCATAAGGCACACCGGGTGTGCACGTTGATTTTGGTTTAACTCATCGGTATGAGTGAGGAGTCCTCACATACCGTGGAAATAGAGATACATCGTCAAAGATGCATTAGATGCGACGATTGTCTAACCAAGAGTGGCTTAGAGCCATTAGCAAGGCAATGCTTACCCTAGAAGATTGAGTGTTTAAGACAAGCCAAAGCATGCTTAACCACTCTTTGTTTCTTCGGATCTTGGAATCGCCTTATTTTCGCCGAATAGGGACAATTATTATGCGTAAATAAGACGTTTAATAAGATTGAAGTTTGCATGAATGCTATTAAATTTCAAACTTATTATGTTCTTGATAAATGGTTATACTTAGCACTTATATTTATAGTATTCTAAATCAAATAATATTGTTTCCATGATTGGTAAAGGAAATCCTTGAAAATAGTTCTCAAAGAAAGGAAAAGCATTTCTAAAATACAATTCTCATGAATGACTTTTATAATTAAGTCCGAAAGGACGGTTGGACATCATGTATTCAAAATACTAGGTAGTTTTGATAAAACATTAGGTATTGAGTTGCAAACTCAAGATTGTCAATGTTTGACAACCAACATATCTTTTCGCATCACAATTGAGTAGGACTCATTGATGTAGTAATTCGAGTAAGAATTAATGGAAAAGATGAAACTTTGTTTAAACGGCGCACTAGGTGCTTGATTATGCCTAACAAAGTATAAGAGTCAAGGTACTTAAAGAAATGATTCTTAAAGTAAGATTATGACATATTGTATGATAAGAAATATAGGAAAGAAGGAACGAAGAAAAGGAATTAGATTTCATTTCAACTCATGAGTTCATGTTATTGTAGTTAACTTAGCAATTCGTTATCTTCACAAGTATCGGATATTGCTTGAGTGTTCCACTATGTGAGTGACCTCAAACTATTGAAGTTAAGCTAAGTTATCGACTTACAAGCTTAGAATGAAGCAAGAAGAGCTACATCAATTGTAAGGTCGTATGTTTTGTTTAAAGACCTTGTAAGCCAAAAGCTGGAACAAGTAATGGTTATTATGTTCCATAAACAGCAACTGATCCGTTTACACACGGAAAGACTCACATTCAAAGTAATGAGCAATAGTTGCGAGATTTATTTGAATGGGATGGTTATCCAAGCGTTGAGTTAAGAATGCTTGATTATAAACAAACATTTCTCTAACATGATAAACTCACTAAGTTCAAGTCATGGGCTTGATTTGCGTTTCTAACATCTTTAGCAATGTCACATCGACAAGAACGTACTAAAGGCTCTATTAAATAGGCTCTTGATAGTTGCTTGAATTGGAATCGTTCTAAGACAAGAAAGTCTTACTTGTTGAAACCGACAAAGCAGAGAGCTATTGTTCTTGGTATAGACAATTGACTCCGAAGGCTAAAGAGGATTCAATTACTTCAACGTTTCACAAAGAATTTGAAAGGACATGGCTACATTCATCAAATGTGAACAAACTTAACTTGAGTAGCTCAAGAGTTCGGTGAAGTACAGAATCGACTTGGCAAGATATCAAAATGTCTAGATTAGATCGAGCGATGTTTGCTTGAGCCAAGCATGACTATCTCAAAGTTATGAATGGAAATATTCATAAATAACTCCACAAAGAACATGGTGTGTCTTCACGGAGACCTCGGTGTCATTTGAAAATGACTCGAACGATGATGGTTCACAACCCTTCCTATAAAGTTCTTAAAGATTTGCACAAATGACTAATGTTACACTAAACAATTAGTCGAAGCTAAGAAAGGACGCCATATTCAGTTATGGATAGAAATAACTTCTAAAAGTCTTTTCAAGTATATGTCTAAGGCTCTTAGTCTCAGTGGGAGTTCACTAGCTCAGTGGGAGCAAAGTGGCTCAGTGGGAGCTAGGTGACTCAATGGGAGCTGAATGGCTCAATAAAGACTAAGATAGCTCAAGTAGGAGCTAACTGTTTGTTTCACAACGAACTTTTACCCAAAGACAATATACATGTCTCTTTGTAAGCATTCAAGTGAGACTACGGGTATTACCTCTACATCCTAATTGAGAACAAAAATTGTTTGTTGCTCTAAGTTGTGTCTTTCTGGAAAGTAACACTTTTCCAAAACGACAAGTGGGAGGAAAATGAACTCGATGACCATCGATCTTAGCAACAAACTAGAACTGAGAATCTCGGAAGACCTTAAAGGACTTCGTGATAATGCTTGATCAAGAATACTCAAAAGGACTTTACAAGTGCCTTAAAAGAGAATTAATTACTCACAAAACATTAAAGATGTTGGAGTAAGATCAACATAATAAAAGGGCTTTGAAAGCGCCTTAAAACTCAGGGTTTGATGCCCCGTATAGGTATAGAATTCACCAAAGGCTTGGATTGAATCCTATAAATTTTCTATTAAGTTAGAAACAAACCTAAGACTTACAAGCATACTATTTACTATTAGATAGTAAAGGAATAATGTCTTGTAAGATAGCTACGACAAATCCAAATTCCGAATAATGGTTAAAGACCATGAAAATCCGAAATAGATGCCATGTTTGAAAATCATGTTTGAAACTTGATTAATTTGCATGAAAGGTGAAAGACCCTTCGATTGCAAATAAGTTTTCAAGGAGAAAACTAACAAATGTGGAAATGTATATGCATACATTTGGTTGTAAAGGATATAATTAATTTCAAGGAGTTGATTTTAATAAAATCCCATTCACCAATCGGAATGCTCAAGTCTTTTCGTGATTGATCTAGCAAAATTGCGCATATGAAATATGGAAAAATAGATACCAAAACCGCCTTCCCAAAATGGAATTTTGGAAGTGACTATGGAATAGTCTAAGGGTTTTGAAAATCTAAATAATGCTAGATTTGAAAGCAAGCACATGGAATCCGTCATGGGATTAAAGGAAGCATTGCATGAAGGAATTGGAACGTGTTTTCTCATAAAGTTAATAAGAGGATTGACTTATGGAGAAACATAAAAAAATTCTGATGAACAAGAAGTTTAGTGGGAGCAAAAGTAATGGTCCAACAAGAAGTTTATGAACTTTATTGTGAAACAACCATCAAATGCTAAATGTTTAGATTTGAAAGTATTTTCGACAATGGACCGAGCTAAAGACAATACTTAATACATGTTGGGAATTAAGTTCTATGGTATAGACTTAATTAAATGTTTAAATGAGTAAAAGAAATTACCATGTTAAACATGAAAGACTTTGAAAGGCTTTCGACCCATATGTATGAAGCTAAGTAAATGTTTGACCTATGTATAAGCTAGGCTAAGTACTAAGTCAAACGAGAAAGACTCTAGTAGGAGACTTTCAACCACATCATATAGCGAACAATTTGGCAAGACTCGGTGTAACTGTATGAGCTAAATGTTATATGGATGGAATAAAATTAAGAATAATTCTAGAATTAAATTCATCATGTAAAGCTATGATATGGAATCGTTAGATGACTTAAATGCTTAGAGCATGTGAAGTACGTATATAATAACAATCGACATTAATCTAAGTATTAGATCATTAGATTATAGTCAAGAACATCCAAAGAACTTAGATAAGTAGTTGGATGAGTTCTTGACGCATGGAAACAAATATAATTTGAGTTTTGATGTTGCAAGCACAAACCTTAACAAGGATTAGATCCTTAGCAAAGAAGCCATTTATAAGCACGAGGCAAGAAGTATCGTGGCTTGAGAATGGTAACATGGATGTGCATCCATGTGCGGGAATTTAAGGAAAATTTCCATGATCACAAGTGATTAGGGTATCCCAAATCGTTGTGAGTCGCTTGGAGTAAAACCCAAGAAAGGCATCATCAGGGAGTCTACTAAAATATATGTTGAGAATATTGTTGCCTTAAAGGCAATAATAAGATAGATGTTAAATGGAAAGGTTCGTTGTTGAACATTAATGATTGTAGGTTGTCAAGTAGAAGGTCTCAAATCATGAAAATGAGTGGGAGCCATTGCTTGGACAATAAATCCTGAATCACATGTAATCCATTAACACTGTCAAAATTTTATCATCTTATTATGGAAATGGTGGATAATTAAGATGCTAAGGTTTGCAAAGTAATTTTAACAAAACCTTTGCAATAAGTGAACGACAACATTCATAATTGCATGACAGAAATCAAGCATATCAAATATGGGTGTGATTTCTATGAATGTTTTATGAAGAGTATTACTCTTTAAACATTTGGGAAAAACCATTTATCATAAGGTGAAACATTGTGAAGTTTCATAGTGGAATAAAATATTTCTAAATATTCCACAAAACTGGAAATGTCCCCCTACTAACAATAGGGAACATGTCCTGTTGTTTACAAGGCCTCTCGAAGAGCGAGACTGTGAAAAATGCATGGCCGTGCTTAGATGGATTTTAGAAATCATCTGCTTATTAACAGTCAAACTCGGATTTCGAGAAACACTTCTGGACGAAACATAGATGACTAGTTCATGAAGAGACATGAAGAGACATAGGATAAGGGCTATACACTAAATGCACACTTGTCCGGAAGGACAAGTGGGAGATTGAAAGGAATGGTGTCCTACGAACAAGTGTATTATTCTGATAGCGGGTTCAGAATTATTAGAAAGCTAATATATTCAGTAAGATCAAGTGATCGGAATGCCTAGGTGGAGGCCGCTTCCGATCAGTAATATTACAGCTTAATCTTGACTAAACCCTTCGGGTCACACCCAAGCAAAATATACGAACCAATTCGACGAATTAATTCAGAAGAAATTAATTCGTCGCCCGAGTGTTAAACATTTAGACGTCGGAAATTAGAGCTTGGAGCGTCGAAATCGAGCGTCTGAGAATCTCAAATGTCGAGCCAAAATTTAGGATTTGGCGAGACGGGAAAATGCATCAAGTAACAAGTAAAATCCTAGCCACGCGAAAGGCTAGGAATGCATGCCTAATAGGAGCATGCCACGTGGTAGCACACATGGCAAAACGCCAAGTGGAAGCACACGTGGCAAAACGCCACGTGGCAGCACACATGGCAGCCACGTTGGCAGCCAGCACATTGGCAACCACCTAGTGGCAGCATGCCACGTTGGCAGCGTGCCACGTGGCAGCGCCACGGTGGCGGCGCGCCACGGTGGCGACACATGTGGCAATGGCCGTGGACCCGGGTTGATGGGTCATGGACACGGGCCAAAATAAAATGGGCCAACCGAACCCAACTTGGGGCTCAAGGTTGGATGACACATGGTTAGTTCACATTGCATGTGAAATGCATTGGGGACCAAGTGAGAAAGTGGTCCACACCTAACCATGTGACACTTGTTACTTATTCCTTTGTTTATTTAACTAAGGGTTGAATTCACCAATCTTTCCATGTGGGATCTTTTTGTGAAAAGTCCCACATTGAAAGATGAGTGAAATTCACAGGGCATACTTCCTTATAAATAGTCATGGAATGGCTTGAGAATTCTTTGCTTGAGTGGGAGTTAAAAAGAGCATTCCATAATTTTGGGAAAAATCTTAAACTCATATAACACTCAGGTTTTGGTCGGACCTTGCTAACCCCAACGTAGCGGACCTTAAAGTTGTGTTCGCCTTTTGTGGGTGGATTCCATCGGAGGCGCGGCGCTTGACGTGCTCGTAGCTTTCAAGTAAGAGCCCTGGTTTTTGGGCGAAGCTCGCTTCGAGGGTAAGATTCGTTATCTTTTCTTTGTGATTATTTATTCATGCTTTATGATTTTAATTATTGCGAGTGGTTCCTCGGGTTGGGGTTTTTTTCCGCGGTGAGTCGGACTCACTAAACCCCAGCATCACGCCCCTTAGGGCTAATGGGCCCCTTGGATTGGCGATGATGTGTATGACGCCTCTTAGGGCTAATGAGCCCCTTGGAAGGGTGATGATGTGTCTGATGCACCTTAGGAATAATAAGCCCCTTGGATGGGCGATGATGTGTCTCGCGATTCTTAGGGCTAATGAGCCCTTTGGATGGGTGATGATGTGTCTGATTCCTCTTAGGGCTAATGAATTCCTTGGATGGGCGATTGTTCGTCAAACGCCCCTTAGGGAAATTAAGACCCTTGGATGGGCGATGATGTGTCTGATGCACCATAGGAATAATGAGCCCCTTTGATGGGCGATGATGTGTCTCACGACTCTTAGGGCTAATGAGCCCCTTGGATGGGTGATGATGTGTCTGATGCCCCATAGGGCTAATGAGCCCCTCCGATGGGAGATGATGTGTCTCACGCCCCTTAGGGCTAATGGGCCCCTTGGATTGGCGATGACGTGTATGACGCCCCTTAGGGCTAATGAGCCCCTTGGATGGGTGATGATGTGTCTGATGCCCCTTAGGGCTAATGAGCTCCTTAGCAGGGCGATGATGTGTCTGTTGCCCCTTAGGGCTAATGAGCCCCTTGGATGGGCGATGATGAGTCTCACGCCCCTTAGGGCTAATGGGCACCTTGGATTGGCTATGATGTGTATGACGCCCCGTGGGGCTAATGAGCCCCTTGGATGGGTAATGATGTGTCTGATGCCCTTCATGCCTAATGAGCCCCTTGGATGGGCGATGATGTGTCTGATGCACCTTACGGGTAATGAGCCTCTTGGATGGGTAATGATGTGTCTGACGCCCCTCAGGGCTAATGAGCCCCTTGGATGGGCGATGATGTGTCTGATGAACATCAGAAATAATGAGCCCCTTAGATGGGCGATAATGTGTCTGACGCCCCTTAGGGCTAATGAGCCCCTTGGATGGGCGATAATGTGTCTGATACCCCTCATGGGTAATGAGTAATGAGCCCCTTGGATGGGGAATGATTTGACTCACGCCCCTTAAGGCTAATCAGCCCCTTAGATGGGCGATGATGTGTCTAACGCTCCTTAGAGCAATTGAGCCCCTTGGATAGGCGATGATGTGTCTCCTCCCCTTAGTTCTAATGAGCCCATTGGATGGGCGATGATGTGTCTGATGCCCTTTGGGGCTTATGAGCCCCTTCGAAGGGTAATGATGTCTCTCATGCCCCTTAGGGGTAATGGGCCCCTTGGATTGGAGATGATGTGTAGGACGCCTCTTAGGGCTAATGAGCCCCTTGGATGCGTGATGATGTGTCTGATGCACCTTAGGAATAATAAGCCCCTTGGATGGGCGATGATGTGTCTCACGATTCTTAGGGCTAATGAGCCCCTTGGATGGGTGATGATGTGTCTGATTCCTCTTAGGGCTAATGAATTCCTTGGATGGCCGATTGTGTGTCTAACGCCCCTTTGGGCAATTGAGCCCCTTGGATGGGCGATGATGTGTCTGATGCACCTTAGGAATAATGAGCCCCTTTGATGGGAGACGATGTGTCTCACGACTCTTAGGGCTAATGAGCCCCTTGGATGGGTGATGATGTGTCTGATGCCCCTTAAGGCTAATGAGCCCCTCGGATGGGCGATGATGTGTTTTACGCCCCTTAGGGCTATTGAGCCCTTGGGATGGGCAATGATGTGTTTGAAGACCCTTATGGCTTATGTGCCCCTTGGATGGGCAATGATGTATCTCACGCCCCTTAGGGTTAATGAGCCCCTTGGATGGACAATGATGTGTGTAACGCTCCTTAGAGCAATTGAGCCCCTTGGATGGGCGATGATGTGTCTCACGCCCCTTAGTTCTAATGAGTCCCTTGGATAGGCGATGACATGTCTGATACCCCTCATGGCTAATGAGTAATGAGCCCCTTGGATGGGCAATGATTTGACTCACGCCCCTTAAGGCTAATCAGCCCCTTGGATGGGCGATGATGTGTCTAACGCTTCTTAGGGCAATTGAGCCCCTTGGATAGGCGATGATGTGTCTCCTCCCCTTAGTTCTGATGAGCCCCTTGGATGGGCGATGATGTGTCTGATACCCTTTAGGGCTTATGAGCCCCTTTGAAGGGCAATGATTTCTCTCACGCCCCTTAGGGCTAATAGGCCCCTTGGATTGGCGATAATGTGTCTAACGCTCCTAAAGGCTAATGAGCCCCTTGGATGGGCGATGATGTGTCTGAAATCTCTCAGGGCTAATGAGCCCCTTGGATGGGCAATGATGCGACTCACGACCCTTAAGGCTAATTAGCCCCTTGGATGGACGATGATGTGTCTGACGCTCCTTAGAGCAATTGAGCCCCTTGGATAGGCGATGATGTATCTCCTTCCCTTAGTTCTAATGAGCCCCTTGGATGGGCGATGATGTGTGTTATGCCCTTTAGGGCTTTTGAGCCCCTTTGAAGGGCAATGATGTCTCTCACGCCCCTTAGGGCTAATGGGCCCCTTGGATTGGCGATTATGTGTATGAAGCCTCTTAGGGCTAATGAGCCCCTTGGATAGGTGATGATGTTTCTGATGCACCTTAGGAATAATAAGCCCCTTGGATGGGCGATGATGTGTCTTACGCCACTTAGGGCTAATGGGCCCCTTGGATTGGCGATGATATGTATGACACTCCTTAGGGCTAATGAGCCCCTTGGATGGGTAATGATTTGTCACACGCCCCTCTGGGCTAATGAGCCCCTTGGATAGGCGATGATGTTTTCTGATACACCTTAAGGCTAATGAGCCCCTTGGATGGTTGATAATGTGTCTGATGCATCTTAGGATTAATGAATCCCTTGGATGGGCGATGATATGTCTCACGCCCCTTATGGCTAATGAGACCCTTGGATAGGCGATGATGTGTTTGACGCCCTTTAGAGCTAATGAGCCTCATGGATGGTCGATGATGTGTCTCACGCCCTTTAGGGCTAATGAGCCCCTTGGATGGGCGATGATGTGTCTGATGCCCCTTAGGCTAATGAGCCCCTTAGATGGGCAATAATGTGTCCGACTCCCCTAAGGGCTAATGATCCCCTTGGATGGGCGATGATGTGTCTGACATCTCTCAGGGCTAATGAGCCCCTTGGATGGGCAATGATGTGACTCACGGCCCTTAAGGCCAATTAGCCCCTTGGATGGACGATGATTTGTCTGACGCTCCTTATAGCAATCCAGCCCCTTGGATGGGGGATGATGTGTCTCACGCCCCTTAGTTCTAATGAGACCCTTGGATGGGCGATAATGTGTCTGATGCCCCTTAGGGCTAATGAGCCCCTTGGATGGGTGATGATGTGTCTGATGCCTTTAGGGCTAATGAGCCCCTTAGATGGGCGATGATGTGTCTGTTGCCCCTTAAGGCTAATAAGCCCCTTGGATGGGTGATGATGTGTCTCACGCCCCTAAGGGCTAATGGGCACCTTGGATTGGCGATAATGTGTATGACGCCCCGTAAGGCTAATGAGCCCCTTGCATGGGTAATGATGTGTCTGATGCCCCTCAAGGCTAATGAGCCTCTTGGATGGGTAATGATGTGTCTGACGCCCCTCAGGGCTAATGAGCCCCTTGGATGTGCGATGATGTGCCTGATGCACCTTAGGAATAATGAGCCCCTTAGATGGGCGTTGATGTGGCTCATGCCCCTTAGGGCAAATGAGCCCCTTGGATGGACGATGATGTGTCTCACGCCCCTTAGGGCTAATGAGCCCGTTGGATGGATGATGATGTGTCTAATGCTCCTAAGGGCTAATGAGCCCCTTAGATGGGCGATAATGTGTCTGACGCCCCTTAGGGCTAATGAACCCCTTGGATGGGCGATGATGTGTCTGATACCCCTCATGGCTATTGAGCCCCTTGGATGGGCGATGATGTGTCTGATACCCCTCATGGCTAATGAGTAATGAGCCCCTTGGATGGGCAATGATTTGACTCACGGCCCTTAAGGCTAATCAGCCCCTTGGATGGGCGATGATGTGTCTAACGCTCCTTGGAGCAATTGAGCCCCTTGGATAGGCGATGATGTGTCTCCTCCCCTTAGTTCTATTGATCCCCTTGGATGGGCGATGATGTGTCTGAGGCCCTTTAGAGCTTTTGAGCCCCTTTGAAGGGCAATGATGTCTCTCACGTGAAAGGAATGGTGTCCTTCGAACAAGTGTATTATTCTGATAGCGGGTTCAGAATTATTAGAAAGCTAATATATTCAGTAAGGTCAAGTAATCGGAATGCCTGGGTGGTAGCTGCTTCCGATCAGTAATATTAATAAAATTAATATTACAGCTTAATCTTAACTGAACCTTCGGGTCACACCCAAGCAAAATATACGAACCAACTCGACGAATTAATTCGGAAGAAATTAATTCGTCGCCCGAGTGTTAAACCTTAAAACGTCGGAAATTCGAGCTTGGAGCGTCGAAACCGAGCGTCTGAGAATGGTAAATGTCAAGACAAAATTTAGGATTTGGCGAGATGGGAAAATGCATCAAGTAACAAGTAAAATCCTAGCCACGCGAAAGGCTAGGAATGCATGCCCAATAGGAGCATGCCACGTGGCAACACACATGGCAAAACGCCATGTGGCAGCACACGTGGCAGCCACGTTGGCAATTGCCACATTGGAAGCCACCTAGTGGCAACGTGCCATGTGGCAGCGCCACGGTGGCGGCGCGCCACGGTGGCGACACATGTGGCAATGGCCGTGGACCCTAGTTGATGGGTCATGGACACGGGCTAAAATAAAATAGGCCAACCGAACCCAACTTGGGGCTCAAGGTTGGGTGACACATGGTTAGTTCACATTGCATGTGAAATGCCTTGGGGACCAAGTGAGAAAGTGGTCCACACCTAAACATGTGACACTTGTTACTTGTTCCTTTGTTTATTTAACTATGGGTTGAATTCACCAATCTTTCCATGTGGGATCCTTTTGTGAAAAGCCCCACATTGAAAGATGAGTGAAATTCACAAGGCGTACTTCCTTATAAATAGTCATGGAATGGTTTGAGAATTCTATGCTTGAGTGGGAGTTAAAAAGAGCATTCCATAATTTTGGGAAAACTCTTAAACTCATATAACACTCCGGTTTTGGTCGGACCTTGCTAACCCCAAGGTAGCGGACCTTAAAGTTGTGTTCGCCTTTTGTGGGTGGATTCCGTCGGAGGCGCGACGCTTGACGTGCTCGTAGCTTTCAAGTAAGAGCCCCGGTTTTTGGGCGAAGCTCGCTTCGAGGGTAAGATTCGTTATCTTTTCTTTGTGATTATTTATTTATGTTTTATGATTTTAATTATTGCGAGTGGTTCCTCGGGTCGGGGTTTGTTTCCGCGGTGAGTCGGACTCACTAAACCCCAACAGCGGTATCGGAGCCCCGCTCGTTTATTTTTATAATCATGTTTTTCAAGGTTTATTTTGGCTTAATTTTTTGGTTTAAGTTGCTAATTAGATTAGTAGGTCGGTTTTATTTAATTTAATTCCGTTTTTAATGTCAAGTTTGGCCCAGAACCCAGATTTTCGCCCAAGACTAGTGAATTTTGGGTGGAAAACGTGTTCTGGAAAGGTTTTTATCCCCATGGGACCTGTGATTTTAGTCAAATTCTGACCAGAAATGCCTTTTTCAAGGGGTTTTTCGTTTTTGACGAAAAATTTTAAGTCTTTTCTAACCTTGAAGTTAATGGCATAAATTGTTGATTATATGGTTGATTATTTGCATTATTTTCTGCATTTTTATGTCCCCATAAAGCACACTTACTTGGTAGTATTTGATGCTTAAAGGTTGATTTATTTTCACATAATTGCAAACTAATTGCTTTTTAGTGTGAAAGTGTTAATTTTGAGGCTTCCTAAGTGTTAAAGATTCAATCTTTATTTGTGATAAGTGATTGAAACTTTAAAAAACCACTAAATTCCATGTTATTTTGTGTTAAACTTTGATGTTTTAATCATTTTGAGTTGATTGGAAACATAAAGTTTCGATTTTTGTGATAGAAATTTGGTTATCTTCGTGTTGGAAGATATAATTTTCAAGGATTCACAAAATTTAGATGTTGGAATTTTCATTATGAACATTAAAGTTCATATTTTTCCAACTTCCCTTTACTTTGTCAAATTCTCAAGTTTAATTTAAATTGATTAAATTGAAAGTGAGAAATTACCTCAATTTTATGTTGCACCAAGCTAAACCAATTTAATTAAGAATGGTTCTTGGAATTATTTTGGTTATTTGCACTTTGAAAATTTTATTAAGTTAGACTTGTTTAAAATTTTATTTTTCTCTCTAAATTAGTTCTTAAATTAATTTAGAATTAATTATAGTTGTCTCGCGAAAAGGGATCAAATCTCGAGGCTGTGGCACGCAAAACGAGGCTATGCATCACCTTGGCGAGCCGGGCTGCATAGAAGCCCATATGTGGCTGCCAAGGTGGCAGTGCCGCCTTGCTTGCGGCCACACGCGCGGCAGCAGCCACGCACGGCAGCAGCACGCGGGCTGCAGCAGCTCGCGGGCGTGTGCCGTGGGTCGTGTGTTCGTGTTTTTTTGGGCATGTGCGTATGCTTGGTGCGGTGAGGTGACTAGCCGTAATATTGCTTATTTTGCCGTTTTATTTATTTTAATTAATTTTGTTTATTTTAATTAAAATTTTGGGAGGCTAGGCCTCAGTTTTGAGCGGCATTGGCAAAATTTCATTTTGACAAGTTTGGGTGCTACCGACTTAATTAATTAGATTAATTAAGGAAATGCGGAATTTAGTGGGAGCTTCAATTATTAATGATGTAAATTATATAATCGGTTAAACAATTTTGACTAGTTTTAATTAGGCGTGTTAATCGGATTAACCACCTAGATAAGTTACTAGTGTGCGCGTTGTTTAAATGCATTTTACTTTGTTTTAATTTGTAAATTGCATGGGCCATTCACAAATAGTGAATGGATTAATGGTATATATATATTCTCTCTCACAGGTTTTATGAAATGGCAACTAGTGGGACCCGACTAGGATAGAAAATACGGACTACGTGCCGTTATGTATTTTTGTAAATCTAAATACGGTCTACGCACCGTTAAGTATTTTTGTACTTTAATATTTAGATCATTCCTAGTTGTGGACACTAGTTTTTGCATAGTTTGATTAAGTCTTGAAGACGGCGTATCTTGGAAGACAAAGCCTTGAATTGCAAATGAAGACCTTTTGAAGATATGAAGATCTCAAGGGATCATGCTAGTTGCTAATATGCATCTATAATTTCGCTTTTTATTTTATGCATATATATATATATGTGTGTGAATTATTCGTTAGATGCATGTTTAGGTTTTCTTGATGTTGCGATGATTAGTTAAGTTCACTTAAATCAACCAACATAGAAATCTTAGGTCCCTAATAATATTGAGTCAAAGTTGCCTTTCCAAAACAACACTTACTAACCGAACGAGAGTGATAGTAGGCTACGCCAAAGCGAGGTGCCATCACTTCTCCAAGGGGCATAAGGCACACCGGGTGTGCACGTTGGTTTTGGTTTAACTCATCGGTATGAGTGAGGAGTCCTCACATACCGTGGCAAAAGAGATAAACGTCAAAGATGCATTAGATGCGACGATTGTCTAACCAAGAGTGGCTTAGAGCCATTAGCAAGGCAATGCTTACCCTAGAAGATTGAGTGTTTAAGACAAGCCAAAGCATGCTTAACCACTCTTTGTTTCTTCGGATCTTGGAATCGCCTTATATTCGCCGAATAGGGACAATTATTATGCGTAAATAAGACGTTTAATAAGATTGAAGTTTGTATGAATGCTATTAAATTTAAAACTTATTATGTTCTTGATAAATGGTTATACTTAGCACTTATATTTATAGTATTCTAAATCAAATAATATTGTTTCCATGATTGGTAAAAGAAATCCTTGAGAATAATTCTCAAAGAAAGGAAAAGCATTTCTAAAATACAATTCTCATGAATGACTTTTATAATTAAGTCCGAAAGGACGGTTGGACATCATGTATTCAAAATACTAGGTAGTTTTATTAAAACATGAGGTATTGAGTTGCAAACTCAATATTGTCAATGTTTGACAACCAACGTATCTTTTCGCATCACAATTGAGTAGGACTCATTGATGTAGTAATTCGAGTAAGAATTAATGGAAAAGATGAAACTTTGTTTAAACGGCGCACCAGGTGCTTGATTATGCCTAACAAAGTATAAGAGTCAAGGTACTTAAAGAAATGATTCTTAAAGTAAGATTATGAGATATTGTATGATAAGAAATATAGGAAAGAAGGAACGAAGAAAAGGAATTAGATTTCATTTCAACTCATGAGTTCATGTTATTGTAGTTAAATTAGCAATTCGTTATCTTCACAAGTATCGGATACTGCTTGAGTGTTCCGCTATGTGAGTGACCTCAAACTATTGAAGTTAAGCTAAGTTATCGACTTACAAGCTTAGAATGAAGCAAGAAGAGCTACATCAATTGTAAGTTCGTATGTTTTGTTTAAAGACCTTTTAAGCCAAAAGCTGGAACAAGTAATGGTATTATGTTCCATAATCAGCAACTGATCCGTTCACACACGGAAAGACTCACATTCAAAGTAATGAGCAATAGTTGCGAGATTTATTTGAATGGGATGGTTATCCAAGCGTTGAGTTAAGAATGCTTGATTATAAACAAACATTTCTCTAACATGATAAACTCACTAAGTTCAAGTCATGGGCTTGATTTGCGTTCCAAACATCTTTAGCAATGTCACATCGACAAGAACGTACTCAAGACGCTATTAAATAGGCTCTTGATAGTTGCTTGAATTGGAATCGTTCTAAGACAAGAAAGTCTTACTTGTTGAAACCGAAAAAGCAGAGAGCTATTGTTCTTGGTATAGACAATTGACTCCGAAGGCTAAAGAGGATTCAATTACTTCAACGTTTCACAAAGAATTTGAAAGGACATGGCTATATTCATCAAATGTGAACAAACTTGACTTGAGTAGCTCAAGAGTTCGGTGAAGTACAGAATCGACTTGGCAAGATATCAAAATGTCTAGATTAGATCAGGCGATGTTTGCTTGAGCCAAGCATGACTATCTCAAAGTTATGAATGGAAATATTCATAAATAACTCCACAAAGAACATGGTGTGTCTTCACGGAGACCTCGGTGTCATTTGAAAATGACTCGAACGATGATGGTTCACAACCCTTTCTATAAAGTTCTTAAAGATTTGCACAAATGACTAATGTTACACTAAACAATCTGTCGAAGCTAAGAAAGGACGCCATATTCAGTTATGGATAGAAATAACTTCTAAAAGTCTTTTCAAGTATATGTCTAAGTCTCTTAGTCTCAGTGGGAGTTCACTAGCTCAGTGGGAGCAAAGTGGCTCAGTGGGAGCTAGGTGACTCAGTGGGAGCTGAATGGCTCAATAAAGACTAAGATAGCTCAAGTAGGAGCTAATTGTTTGTTTCACAACGAACTTTTACCCAAAGACAATATACATGTCTCTTTGTAAGCATTCAAGTGAGACTACGGGTATTATCTCTACATCCTAATTGAGAACAAAAATTGTTTGTTGCTCTAAGTAGTGTCTTTCTGGAAAGTTACACGTTTCCAAAACGACAAGTGGGAGGAAAATGAACTCGATGACCATCGATCTTAGCAACAAACTAGAACTGAGAATCTCGGAAGACCTTAAAGGACTTCGTGATAATGCTTGATCAAGAATACTCAAAAGGACATTACAAGTGCCTTAAAAGAGAATTAATTACTCACAAAACATTAAAGATGTTGGAGTAAGATCAACATAATAAAAGGGCTTTGAAAGCGCCTTAAAACTCAGGGTTTGATGCCCCGTATAGGTATAGAATTCACCAAAGGCTTGGATTGAATCCTATAAATTTTCTATTAAGTTAGAAACAAACCTAAGACTTACAAGCATACTATTTACTATTAGATAGTAAAGGAATAATGTCTTGTAAGATAGCTACGACAAATCCAAATTCCGAATAATGGTTAAAGACCATGAAAATCCGAAATAGATTCCATGTTTGAAAATCATGTTTGAAACTTGATTAATTTGCATGAAAGGTGAAAGACCCATCGATTGCAAATAAGTTTCTAAGGAGAAAACTAACAAATGTGGAAATGTATATGCATACATTTGGTTGTAAAGGATATAATTAATTTCAAGGAGTTGATTTTAATAAAATCCCATTCACCAATCGGAATGCTCAAGTCTTTTCGTGATTGATCTAGCAAAATTGCGCATATGAAATATGGCAAAATAGATACCAAAATAGTCTAAGGGTTTTGAAAATCTAAATAATGCTAGATTTGAAAGCAAGCACATGGAATCCGTCATGGGATTAAAGGAAGCATTGCATGAAGGAATTGGAACGTGTTTTCTCATAAAGTTAATAAGAGGATTGACTTATGGAGAAACATAAAAAAATTCTGATGAACAAGAAGTTTAGTGGGAGCAAAAGTAATGGTCCAACAAGAAGTTTATGAACTTTATTGTGAAACAACCATCAAATGCTAAATGTTTAGATTTGAAAGTATTTTCGACAATGGACCGAGCTAAAGACAATACTTAATACATGTTGGGAATTAAGTTCTATGGTATAGACTTAATTAAATGTTTAAATGAGTAAAAGAAATTACCATGTTAAACATGAAAGACTTTGAAAGGCTTTCGACCCATATGTATGAAGCTAAGTAAATGTTTGACCTATGTATAAGCTAGGCTAAGTACTAAGTCAAACGAGAAAGACTCTAGTAGGAGACTTTCAACCACATCATATAGCGAACAATTTGGCAAGACTTAGTGTAACTGTATGAGCTAAATGTTACATGGATGGAATAAAATTGAGAATAATTCTAGAATTAAATCCATCATGTAAAGCTATGATATGGAATCGTCAGATGACTTAAATGCTTAGAGCATGTGAAGTACGTATATAATAACAATCGACATTAATCTAAGTATTAGATCATTAGATTATAGTCAAGAACATCCAAAGAACTTAGATAAGTAGTTGGATGAGTTCTTGACGCATGGAAACAAATATAATTTGAGTTTTGATGTTACAGGCACAAACCTTAACAAGGATTAGATCCTTAGCAAAGAAGCCATTTATAAGCACGAGGCAAGAAGTGTCGTGGCTTGAGAATGGTAACATGGATGTGCATCCATGTGCGGGAATTTAAGGAAAATTTCCATGATCACAAGTGATTAGGGTATCCCAAATCGTTGTGAGTCGCTTGGAGTAAAACCCAAGCAAGGCATCATCGGGGAGTCTACTAAAATATATGTTGAGAATATTGTTGCCTTAAAGGCAATAATAAGATAGATGTTAAATGGAAAGGTTCATTGTTGAACATTAATGATTGTAGGTTGTCAAGTAGAAGGTCTCAAATCATGAAAATGAGTGGGAGCCATTGCTTGGACAATAAATCCTGAATCACATGTAATCCATTAACACTGTCAAAATTTTATCATCTTATTATGGAAATGGTAAATAATTAAGATGCTAAGGTTTGCAAAGTAATTTTAACTAAACCTTTGCAATAAGTGAACGACAACATTCATAATTGCATGACAGAAATCAAGCATATCAAATATGGGTGTGATTTCTATGAATGTTTTATGAAGAGTATTACTCTTTAAACATTTTGGAAAAACCATTTATCATAAGGTGAAACATTGTGAAGTTTCATAGTGGAATAAAAGATTTCTAAATATTCCACAAAACTATTTAATTGTGGTTTAGAATTAAATAATGAGTCCATTCGATTTTAATAAATATTCAAAATAGGGTATCAAGTCAATGGCTTGGATAAAGAAACACCTATTAAGTGAACATTGAATATTTTAATCGAAAATTATCCCTGATCAAGGTCATATTTTGTGGACGATTGATGACCATCAGAAATTAGTGTGTAGTATGATTTGTAGCACCGTTTATTGTGCTATGAGGATATAAATCATTTGCGCAGGTATTGGTTTAGAACCATACTGGATCGACCTATGAGGATACTTTAAGAGATTTGAAAATCGTCATAAGTATTTTCTCATTATTACTATCGAAACTTTTTTCCTTTGACCATGAGTAGTGGGAGATCTCTTGTTTGAGTACTGGTCCGCTTTGGTATCTGCCAAACGTCTGCCGTAACTGGGGATTATAAAGACAGATATCGGGCGGGTGAGTCCTCTTAGTAAGAGAAGCTACATTACAAGACTGGAAATGTCCCCCTACTAACAATAGGGAACATGTCTTGTTGTTTACAAGGCCTCTTGAAGAGCGAGACTGTGAAAAATGCATGGCCGTGCTCAGATGGATTTTAGAAATCATCTGCTTATTAACAGTCAAACTCGGATTTCGAGAAACACTTCTGGACGAAACAAAGATGACTAGTAATCTTACTCTGTAGTTCATGAAGAGACATGAAGAGATATAGGATAAGGGCTATACACTAAATGCACACTTGTCCGGAAGGACTAGTGGGAGATTGAAAGGAATGGTGTCCTTCAAACAAGTGTATTATTCTAATAGCGGGTTCAGAATTATTAGAAAGCTAATATATTCAGTAAGGTCAAGTGATCAGAATGCCTGGGTGGAGGCCGCTTCCGATCAGTAATATTACAGCTTAATCTTGACTAAACCCTTCGGGTCACACCCAAGCAAAATATACGAACCAATTCGACGAATTAATTCGGAAGAAATTAATTCGTCGCCCGAGTGTTTAACATTTAGACGTCGGAAATTCGAGCTGGGAGCGTCGAAACCGAGCGTCTGAGAATCTCAAATGTCGAGCCAAAATTTAGGATTTGGCGAGACGGGAAAATGCATCAAGTAACAAGTAAAATCCTAGCCACGCGAAAGGCTAGGAATGCATGCCCAATAGGAGCATGCCACGTGGTAGCACACATGGAAAAACGCCACGTGGCAGCACACGTGGCAGCCACGTTGGCAGCCGCCACATTGGAAACCACCTAGTGGCAGCATGCCACGTTGGCAGCGTGCCACGTGGCAGCGCCACGGTGGCGGCGCGCCACGGTGGCGACACGTGTGGCAATGGCCGTGGACCCGGGTTGATGGGTCATGGACACGGGCTAAAATAAAATGGGCCAACCGAACCCAACTTGGGTCTCAAGGTTGGATGACACATGGTTAGTTCACATTGCATGTGAAATGCCTTGGGGACCAAGTGAGAAAGTGGTTAACACCTAACCACGTGACACTTGTTACTTGTTCCTTTGTTTATTTAACTAAGGGTTGAATTCACCAATCTTTCCATGTGGGATCTTTTTGTGAAAAGTCCCACATTGAAAGATGAGTGAAATTCACAAGGCATACTTCCTTATAAATAGTCATGGAATGGCTTGAGAATTCTTTGCTTGAGTGGGAGTTAAAAAGAGCATTCCATAATTTTAGGAAAAATCTTAAACTCATATAACACTCAGGTTTTGGTCGGACCTTGCTAACCCCAACGTAGCGGACCTTAAAGTTGTGTTCGCCTTTTGTGGGTGGATTCCATCGGAGGCGCGGCGCTTGACGTGCTCGTAGCTTTCAAGTAAGAGCCCTGGTTTTTGGGCGAAGCTCGCTTCGAGGGTAAGATTCGTTATCTTTTCTTTGTGATTAGTTATTCATGCTTTATGATTTTAATTATTGCGAGTGGTTCCTCGGGTCGGGGTTTTTTTCCGCGGTGAGTCGGACTCACTAAACCCCAACATTACGCCCCTTATGGCTAATGGGCCCCTTGGATTGGCGATGATGTGTATGACGCCTCTTAGGGCTAATGAGCCCCTTGGATGGGTGATGATGTGTCTGATGCACCTTAGGAATAATAAGCCCCTTGGATGGGCGATTATGTGTCTCGCGATTCATAGGGCTAATGAGCCCCTTGGATGGGTGGTGATGTGTCTGATTCCTCTTAGGGCTAATGAATTCCTTGGATGGGCGATTGTGTGTCTAACGCCCCTTAGGGAAATTGAGCCCCTTGGATGTGCGATGATGTGTCTGATGCACCTTAGGAATAATGAGCCCCTTTGATGGGTGATGGTGTGTCTCATGATTCTTAGGGCTAATGAGGCCCTTGGATGGGTGATGATGTGTCTGATGCCCCATAGGGCTAATGAGCCTCTCGGATGGGCGATGATGTGTCTCACGCCCCTTAGGGCTAATGAGCCCCTTGGATTGGCGATGACGTGTATGACGCCTTAGGGCTAATGAGCCCCTTGGATGGGTGATGATGTGTCTGATGCCCCTTAGGGCTAATGAGCCCCTTAGATGGGTGATGATGTGTCTGTTGCCCCTTAGGGCTAATGAGCCCCTTGGATGGGCGATGATGAGTCTCACGCCCTTGGGGCTAATGGGCACCTTGGATTGGCGATGATGTGTATGACGCCCCGTGGGGCTAATGAGCCCCTTGGATGGGTAACGATGTGTTTGATGCCCTTCAGGGCTAATGAGCCCCTTGGATGGGCGATGATGTGTCCGATGCACCTTAGGGGTAATGAGCCTCTTCGACGGGTAATGATGTGTCTGACGCCCCTCAGGGCTAATGAGCCCCTTGGATGGGCGATGATGTGTCTGATGCACCTTAGGAATAATGAGCCCCTTAGATGGGCGATAATGTGTCTGACGCCCCTTAGGGCTAATGAGCCCCATGGATGGGCGATGATGTGTTTGATACCCCTCATGGGTAGTGAGTAATGAGCCCCTTGGATGGGCAATGATTTGACTCACGCCCCTTAAGGCTAATCAGCCCCTTAGATGGGCGATGATGTGTCTAACGCTCCTTAGAGCAATTGAGCCCCTTGGATAGGCGTTGATGTGTCTCCTCCCCTTGGTTCTAATGAGCCCCTTGGATGGGCGATGATGTGTTTGATGCCCTTTAGGGCTTATGAGCCCCTTTGAAGGGCAGTGATGTCTCTCACGCCCCTTAGGGCTAATGGGCCCCTTGGATTGGCGATGATGTGTCTGATGCACCTTAGGAATAATAAGCCGGATGGGCGATGATGTGTCTCATGATTCTTAGGGCTAATCAGCCCCTTGGATGGGTGATGATGTGTCTGATTCCTCTTAGGGCTAATGAATTCCTTGGATGGGCGATTGTGTGTCTAACGCTCCTTAGGGCAATTGAGCCCCTTGGATGGGCGATGATGTGTCTGATGCACCTTAAAAATAATGAGCCCCTTTGATGGGCGATGATGTGTCTCACGACTCTTTGGGCTAATGAGCCCCTTGGATGGGTGATGATGTGTCTGATGCCCCTTAGGGCTAATGAGCCCCTCGGATGGGCGATGATGTATCTTACGCCCCTTAGGGCTAATGAGCCTTTTGGATGGGCAATGATGTATCTCACACCCCTTAGGGCTAATGTTCCCCTTTGATTGGCGATGATGTGTCTGATGCCTCTAGGGCTAATGAGCCCCTTGGATTGGCGATGATGTATCAGACACTCCTCAGGGCTAATAATCCCCTTAGATTGGCGATGATGTGTATGACGCCCCTTAGGGCAATGTTATCTCTCACGCCCCTTGTATGATGCCTTTTAGGGCTAATGAGCCCATTGGATGGACGATGATGTGTCTGATGCACATTAGGAATAATAAGCCCCTTGTGATTAGGGGATTTTGCTCCCACCAATCGGAATGCGCCACGTGGGCCAATCAGGTCCTGCCAAATGTTCCCCAGTTGGACCTCTCAGGGCTTGCCACGTGGCACACGCTTATTTGTCCGCCTTGGACCTATTATGTCATGACACGTGGCATACTCCATGCCTAATGGAGAAGTCGGCCACCCAGGCCCAACTTCCGAGGGAAGCCCAATCAGCCCAAGGTTAACCTAAACCTAGATTGGCACGTTTCCCGAGGTTATAAATACCTCCCTTAATCCTCATTAAGGGAGATTACGCAGATTACACACATTAAACTCTCTCACCTAGAGAGACCCAATCACTTTAATTTCCGCATTATTTACTCCTTAATAAAGTACTAACTTGACCGTCGGAGGCGGATCTCCAATCATCCAGAGCATCCGTTTGTTTTGCAGGTACAGGCGTCCGGTTCCAGTCTCGGAATTGTAACTCTCCCGCAGGACATCAGAAAACCCCGAAACATCTTAGCGCCGTCTGTGGGGAGAGTACTTCTGAGATGGCATCCACGTTTGTACCGGCTCCTGAAGAGAGACGTCCCCTGGACGACCCTCTAGTTCAGTCGGACCACGATACTGAGAATGAATTTGAAGTTGAAGCTCACACAGCTTCAGACGGGACCCTAAGGGCTCGACGTACCCGTCATACCGAAAGGAGGGAACGGGAACATCTTCAAACTGGAAGCGAGCCAGCAGGCGCACCGCCTGTTCGGCAGCAGTCGACTGATGGGTCTGCTCCCATCACAAGGAACGAACTCATGACCTTCATGAGGGACTTCAAGGGAGAAATTCAAGAGTTGATCAACAAGAAGCCACCTGCTCTGGACAAGGAGCAGTCGGCTAAGAAACCCTCCACTTCACGGAATAGGAAGCCAGTTCAAGGGCGAGAGGCGACCCCTCATCCTAAATCTAGGAAGTGGGAGCCACCTGCCCTTGATTTCACAAAATACCGTTTTCCTACTCCAGGAAATAGGAAACATGTTCGTCATATTCAGGCGGACGGGTCGAGGAAAACATACACAGACGCTCGGCTACTGCTAGAGCAGAAGAAGAGTGACCGATTGTCAGAGTCGACCTCTACTTCAAACTTCCAAGACAGTCTGCGAAATACCTCGATGAGGCATACTCAGTCGTATCATGAGAGTCAGTCAGGCGGCACCTCCCGTCAGTCCGGCTTTCATAGAGACCAGGCGGTACCAAACTTACCGTTTGTACCGCAACAACAGTATTTTTTACAGCCACCTCCGTTTGGTGGACATGCAGCAAAAAATGTCCAACCTATGGACTGGCAGCTACGGTTGCTTAGACTTGGTGAGCAGCCGTCGACCTTCTCCAAGGAAATTACTGAAGCCGCTCAGCCGGCCAAAGTGAAAAATGTATTAGTAGGCGCCTATGACGGCAATACTAACCCAGAAGACCATCTGATGGCATTCACCAACCTGATGTACCTTCAAGGGTTGGATGATCCCACTTGGTGCAAGTGTTTCCCAGCGACTCTCAAAGGAATCGCACAACAATGGTTCGGAAACCTGCCGACTGGTTGTGTAAATAACTTCAAGACGCTTGCTTACTTATTCACCTCCAACTTCGCCATGAACATCCCTGCGAAGAAGACGACCCTTGATTTAGGAACAATTCAGCAGGGCGAGAAGGAGGGGCTTCGTTCTTACATCAGGCGGTTTAACCTGATGAGAATACAGATTCAAGGGTTACCGGATGAAGTAGCCTATACTGACTTTTTCAGAGGTCTCAAAGACGGGTCGACCTTTAAATTTGATTTGGTCCGAAAGAGGGTGGCGACTCTTCAAGAGGCCTTGATTGAAGCGGAAGCCTATATACAGGCGACTGATCTTTGTAGTACGGTAAAACAGTCAGACGGGAGAGGGTCCGACAAAAGAGAAGGACGACACAAACAGTCGTCAAACAAAGACGAGAAGAGAAAAGAGGTCTGGGCGGCTGATTCCTCTAAACAGCCGGCCTAGAAAAAGAAAAAAAGAATTCAAACCATACTCCCCAAAGTATGCGTTTAACAAGGATAGCCAATTTATCCTAAAGGAAATCAAGGGACGGATCTCAATTGAGAAGCCGGTCCCCATGAAGGGTTCTGCAAACAACCGGAACCAAGAAAAATTCTGTGATTATCATGAAGATGTTGGTCATCACACCAATGAATGCATCAGTCTCATGCGGTATCTGGACCGCCTGGCTGAGCAAGGTGATCTTGACACTTATGTCAAGAAATCTACGGGGAACACTTCCTCGAAAAAGCAGTCGGCCAAAAAGAATCAACAGGCCGACAGTTCCGATACTGATGATGCAGTCGTCTACACCATTGCAGGCGGCTTCTCAGGAGGCGGCCCCACTATTAGGGGCAACAAAGACAATATCAGACGGTTAGATGTAAATTCCGTTCACCAAGAACGACCCTCCAAATATTCATTTCCTGAGATTGTCATCACTGAAGAAGATCTAGGAGGGGTAAGAGGGTCGCATGACGACCCTATCGTTATTGAATGTAAAGTGGCCAACCAGAGAGTTGGCCGAATCCTCATAGATATCGGAAGCTCCTCAGATCTCATCAGTAGCAAATGTCTGTCGAAACTAAAATATCAGACTGATTGCATACATCTGGCATCCCACCCTTTAGTAGGGTTTGGAGGAGGAGTCGTCCACCCAGTGGGACGAGTGGATTTACCCATCCGCCTGGGCGAAAAAGGGGAAGGACGACACATGGTAGTCCGGTTCTTGGTAGTAGAAGAACTCTCGGCCTACAACATGATTCTGGGACGACCAACCCTGAATAATTCCAAGGCTGTTATAATCCCATCTCTTATGTTGCTCACGTTTGAGAGGGATAATGGAACAGTCGTGATGTGAATCAAGAGGCTAATTCTTTTGAAGGGTATAGGACACTTGTAGAAGGTCCAAATAGCTTCATTATGAGCTGCCCAAACAAGAAAATAAACAAGATAATAAACAAGGAAAGATCCAATAGCTTAAATTGGAAAGAAACAAGCACGAATTACAAAGAAGAAGAAATTGCGAAGTTCACTTCCGACGAGCACACATGCTGCCACGCGCCGACTCCCTAGCTCCGCCTTGGACCCACCTTGACATTGGTCAGGCGCGTGCACCACCTTGGTGGCGCGTGCAAAGAGTTTCGGCGACAGAACGAAAAGCATGATTTTCTTTACTTAGTTTTTTCTAGAGTTTTTGCTTGCAAGTTTTTACCTTTCACTTGAAAGGGTTTTTCTTGGTTTAAGCAATTAGGAATCTTCTTAATTTCTGTTATTTTATTTTAAAATAATTTCTAAGTCAATTAGGAATTGTTTTAAGAAGTTTTAGGTTAATTAGAACTAGTCTTATTACTAGTTTCCTAGTTCCATTAGAATTGGTTTTCCTATTCTATCTAGGATACTTTGGGATCAAGGCTAGGGTTTTTTCTAGTTTGAATAGACTTAGGAATAGTTAGTTTTAGTCTATAAATAAGGGATTTTTCGTGGCTTTGTACACAACAACAAAAACCAGAAAATTCAATACAAGTTTATTGTTTGTTTTGCTTAATTGCTTACAAATTCTTTTGCTAGTTTTCAATTCAAGGAGTTGTTTTGATAATTAGAACGTTCAATTCTTAGTTCTAGGAGTAGTCTAAGTTTTGTTCAACAAAGTACTTAGTTCTAGGAGTGGTCTAGGTAATTTGAGAGGCGTTGAATTCGTTCCAGGAGTGGTCGTTTTCAAAGTCATATCCGGTTTGTTATCTTTAAGTTGTTCGATTTTCTAACGAAATTCGAATGTCTTGTGTTACTTGTGTGATTTTAGATTCTTTATTAAGTTAAGGGGTTTAAATCCACATCAAATTGGTATCAGATTTCAGGGGTTTTTGATCGTTCAACAATTCGTTCATCAAATCGCACTTGTTCTCGGATAACCAGTTTTTCTGTCAACTTCAGAAGGCTCGTTCTCCTTCTTTACAAGGTCTTTTCAGGTGATTCTTTTTTTGATGTTGGGTGAAATTGGGTCTAATTTCTGCTTGTGAAATGTCGGAATTTTTCGAGTTCTTTTGCTATTAAACTGGACTGTTTTCCGCAACTGTGTCAGTTTGGTCCGATTTAATACTTACTGCTCGTTGTGTGCGATTTTGTTCCAAGTTGTGTTGCGATTTTTGTGGGATGTACCTGTGTGGATAAGGGTTCTTTTAAGTCTGTTTTTGTCTTATAATTATGGAGGAATCTTTGAGCAAACTCATGGATGAATTTGCAAGATTGCAAGATAATACGGAGGCACGTTTTAATGCTTTTTCACAACTATTGCTTGATAAAAAGAAAAAGAAGAAAAAACGGCATGATAGTGATAGTGATGCTTCTAGCAGTGATGATGATACTCGTTATAGTAAAAAGATCGATGATAAAGGTATCAAGCTTGATGATTTTACGGGTCTAGGAAGCCCCGAAGATTTTCTTGAGTGGGCGAGACAATTAGAGAAAATTTCAGATTATAAAGGTTTTGATGATTCTCAACGTTTCAAAATTGCTTATATACGACTCACTAAGAATGCGGGAATTTGGTTCGATAATTTAAAGGCTCGACGTGCTAGAGCAGGGAAGGATAAGATCAAGACATGGACAGTTTTGAAGAAGAAGATGCGTTCTAAATACCTTCCACATAATTTCGAACAAATTCTATATGTGAAACTCACTATGTTGACACAAGATACTAAGAGTGTTAATGAATATATTGCTGAATTTGATAAACTAACCTCTCTTTGTGATTTGGAGGAGAAAGAACCATTGCGGATTGCCCGATTCCTTAAGGGTCTTAATTGACCTATTGCTAAGAAGATTGAATTGAGTACTTATGAGTCATTCAATGATGTGTGCAAATTAGCTTTGAAGATTGAAAGTCATTGGCTCGAGGATAAGAAAAAAAACCTAGGCAAATAAAAGTTTTTCGAAACCTTTCAAGCCTAGTTCCACAAATTTTTCTAACAAGCACAAGGGAGAAAGTTCGACGAGTGGAGAAAAGAAGGTTGTCAAGGTGTCTAAAGAGGAATTTGAAAGTCGAATTAGGTGCTTCAAGTGTCAAGGAAAGGGACATAGGTCGGATCAATGTCCTACTAAGAAAGCTCTTACAATCAAACAATATCAACAAATGGAAGAAGAAGAGGAACACATAACCTTTGAGTGTGAAGAGGAGTCAATTCATAATAAGGAGGAAAAGGTTGTTGACTCGGAAGAAGAGTATGAGGTTGTCTATGCCGAAGATGAAGATAAGCTGCTTGTTTTAAGGAAGATATTACACACCGAAGTCACTTCTATTCAAGATCAACGTGAGAATTTGTTCCATACTCGATGCAAAGTTGGTGAAAGTACTTGCAACGTGATCATTGATAGTGGCTCTTGCACGAATGTTGCTTCAACTAGCATGGTGAGTAAACTGAACCTCTCTATTCGTGATCATTCAAAACCATATAAAGTAAACTGGCTTGATGATTCAAAGGGTTTTCAAATTAAGAAGCAAGCACTAGTAAATTTCTCCATAGGAAATTACAAAGATGAAATATGGTGTGATGTGATTCCAATGAGTGCTTGTCACTTACTTTTGGGAAGAGCATGGCAATTTGATAGAAAGGTTAAACATGATGGCAAGACCAATGTGTATTCCGTGAAGGATGGAAACAAACGTTTTAGTCTACAACCTTTGTCTCATAAAGGACATAGTAATTGCTCCAATGTTAATCGAAGTTCAAGTTTGTTTCTAAGGGAAAAGGTATTCAAGGAAGAGATCGATAGAAGACCCAAGACATGTCTTCTTAATAAAGAAGATGACAATTATGAAGATGGTGAGTACCAAGAAGACTTTTCTAGTAAGAATGGCGATGAAGATTCTACCTATAACATTGAAAACCTCTTTACTTGTTTTGATGATGTGAATTTGAGGGCAAATTCTTTTGAAGAAGGGGAGAATGATGTGAATCAAGAGGCTAATTCTTTTGAAGGGTCCAAGACACTTGTAGAAGGTCCAAATAGCTTCATTATGGGCTGCCCAAACAAGAAAATAAACAAGATAATAAACAAGGAAAGATCCAATAGCTTAAATTGGAAAGAAACAAGCACGAATTACAAAGAAGAAGAAATTGCGAAGTTCACTTCCGACGAGCACACATGCTGCCACGCGCCGACTCCCTAGCTCCGCCTTGGACCCACCTTGACATTGGTCAGGCGCGTGCACCACCTTGGTGGCGCGTGCAAAGAGTTTCGGCGACAGAACGAAAAGCATGATTTTCTTTACTTAGTTTTTTCTAGAGTTTTTGCTTGCAAGTTTTTACCTTTCACTTGAAAGGGTTTTTCTTGGTTTAAGCAATTAGGAATCTTCTTAATTTCTGTTATTTTATTTTAAAATAATTTCTAAGTCAATTAGGAATTGTTTTAAGAAGTTTTAGGTTAATTAGAACTAGTCTTATTACTAGTTTCCTAGTTCCATTAGAATTGGTTTTCCTATTCTATCTAGGATACTTTGGGATCAAGGCTAGGGTTTTTTCTAGTTTGAATAGACTTAGGAATAGTTAGTTTTAGTCTATAAATAAGGGATTTTTCGTGGCTTTGTACACAACAACAAAAACCAGAAAATTCAATCCAAGTTTATTGTTTGTTTTGCTTAATTGCTTACAAATTCTTTTGCTAGTTTTCAATTCAAGGAGTTGTTTTGATAATTAGAACGTTCAATTCTTAGTTCTAGGAGTAGACTAAGTTTTGTTCAACAAAGTACTTAGTTCCAGGAGTGGTCTAGGTAATTTGAGAGGCGTTGAATTCGTTCCAGGAGTGGTCGTTTTCAAAGTCATATCCGGTTTGTTATCTTTAAGTTGTTCGATTTTCTAACGAAATTCGAAGGGCTTGTGTTACTTGTGTGATTTTAGATTCTTTATTAAGTTAAGGGGTTTAAATCCACATCAAGTCGGGTCCCTAAGGGGAGATCAGAGGATGGCCCATGAGTGCTATCTCTCGGATGTCAAGCCCACTGTTATGGCCACTGGGTCGAGCGGTGGAAAAATAGACCTTGACAATGTCAAGGAGAGTGCGCCTGTTCAAGAAGCAGGCGGCAAGAAGAGAAAGGCATCCCAGACAGGGGCCGCAAGAAAAGACAGAAAATAGCAATCATTGGCAGAGGAGCGGTCGGATGAATTCCGCCCTCAGCCAGCTGGTGAGCATACGGACCTGATCTTTGATGACTCGCGTCCTGACAGAACAATCAAGGTTGGGACGACTGCTCTAAGGGACCTGGGTGACGACTTTCACAAACTATTGAAAGAATACAAGGACATCTTTGCATTTGAAGTCCATGAAATGCTAGGCATTAGTCCTGATCTGGCGGTACATAAACTGGCCGTGGATCCGAAAAAGAAGCCAGTACGGCAGAAGAAGCGGAACCATGGCGAAGAAAGAAGTCAGGCGGCAGCCGCCGAAGTTAAAAAATTACTTGATGCAGGGTTCATTCGGCAATGTTACTTCCCAGACTGGGTTGCAAATGTGGTGCTTGTTAAAAAGCCGAATGGCACCTGGCGAATGTGTGTAGACTACACAGACTTAAACAAGGCGTGCCCCAAAGACAGTTACCCTCTGCCTAAAATTGATAACCTGGTCGACTCAATAGCCGGCCATGCTTTGATGAGCTTTATGGACGCCTACTCTGGTTTCCATTAAATTCCTTTATGGGAGAAAGATCAGGAGAAGACGGCCTTCGTCACTGATCAGGGGTTATACTGTTACACGGTCATGCCGTTTGGTCTTAAGAATGCCCCGGCCACTTTCCAGCGAATGATAAACACTGTGTTCTTTGATCAGATTGGGAGAAATGTCGAGGCATATATTGATGATATGATTGTCAAGTCTAAACTTCAGAAAGATCATCTGTCGGACCTCCGATAAACTTTCGCCACACTCAGGTGGCACCATGTCATGCTCAATCCCAAGAAATGTGTCTTTGGAGTTTAGTATGGGAAATTTCTCGGATTCCTTATCAATCAGAGAGGAATAGAGGCGAACCCTGAGAAGGTGCAGGCAGTCATCGACATGCAGTCGCCTCGTACCATCCGAGAGGTTCAGAAGTTAACAGGTTGTCTGGCGGCCTTGGGAAGATTTCTAAGCTGATCAGGCGACAAATTCCTATACTTTTTCCAGGCAATTAAGAAAAAGGCAAGGTTTGAATGGGGGCCGGATGCTGAGGCGGCCTTCCAGAAATTGAAAGTTCACTTGCATTCCTTGCCGAGGCTGGTCAGCCCTTTGCCCAAAGAAGTACTCTACATGTACCTGGCCGTCTCTGATCATGCGTTAAGCGCTGTTCTCCTTGCTGAAAGAGACGGCTGTCAGCTCCCGGTCTATTTTGTCAGTCATGTACTGAAAAATGCCGAGTTGAGGTATCCCTTAGTGGAGAAATTTGGTCTTGCACTCTTCATGGCTGTTAAAAAATTGAAGCCCTACTTTTTGGCACATGCAGCCGTCGTGTATACAGACCAACCTATCAAGCGGCCACTGACCATCATGGAGTCGTCAGGCCGAATGATCAAATGGGCCATAGAAATACAGAGCCTCGAAGTTACCTTCGAGCCTAGAAAAGCAGTGAAGGGGCAAGCCTTTGGTGACTTTATTGTTGAGATGGCTCGTCCTCCTGACTCTCAAGTTCCAGACCAAGTCTGGAAGGTATATGTGGATGGAAGCTCTACTTCAAATGGTTGTGGAGCAGGCGTCATATGTCAGTCGCCAGAGGGCGACAGGTACGAGTATGCTCTACGCTTCAGTTTTCAGGCCTCAAACAATGAGGCAGAATATGAAGCTTTACTAGCCGGAATCCGCATGTGCAAGGCGGCAGGGGCAAGAAAAATAGACGCCTGTTCCGATTCACAATTGATAGTGAGTCAGTACAATGGCGAATACGAAGCAACCCATCCGGCCATGATCAAGTATTTACAGGCAGTACGACAGGCGGTCGGATCCCTTGAAGATTTTCATCTGACCCAAGTGCCGAGATCAGAAAACAACCAGGCGGATGCACTTTCAAAATTAGCATCATCCGCCTCCTGTGATACTCCTCGAACTGTTTTTTGGGAAGAAATGGAGAGGAGAAGCATTGAGGAAGAACCTATTGGAATCTTAGACAGAAGCTCAACCTGGATGGATCCAATCAGGGCATATCTGACAAAGGGTACCCTGTCGGATGATCATCAACAGGTGGCAGCACTGAAAAAACGAGCAACCAGTTTTGAAATAATAAAGGGAGAACTTCACAAAAGGGGGTACCTTCAACCCTTCATAAAGTGTGTTACTCCAGAAAAGGGGCGAGAGATACTCGACGATCTTCACTCTGGTTACTGTGCTTCCCATATAGGCGGTAGGACGCTTGCTCAACGAGCAAGGCGGCAGGGCTACTTTTGGCCTACTTTAGAAGCAGATGCAATGGAGATGGTGAAAAAATGTGACAAGTGCCAAAGGTTTGGCAAACTAATTCACCGTCCGGCTACTGACCTCACTACCATTCATAGCCCACTACCGTTTGCTAAGTGGGGCATGGATATTCTGGGTCCCTATACGCCTGCTACAGGCGGAAGGAGGTACATACTTGTTGCAGTCGACTACTTCACTAAATGGGTGGAGGCGGAGGCTGTAAAGGGAATCAAGACGAAGGATGTAATTAGGACGACTGAAAAAGGGGCGACTGGAGAAACTCCATTCCTCCTAACTTATGGTGCGGAAGCTGTTCTTCCAATAGAACACTACGAGCCGACTCTTCGAGTAATGCTATATGACGAAGAGGCGAACTGGGAAGCCATGCGCCTGGCATTAGACTCACTTCCTGAAAGGAGGGGCAATGCTGTCTTGCGCCATGAGATTTACCGCCTGAGAATGACTAGATCATACAACAAAAAAGTACACAGGCGTCCACTCAAAGTGGGGGACTTTGCACTTAGAAAAATGGAAGCAGTTGGAAGGGCTAATGAGTCTGGCAAACTAACTCCCAACTGGGAAAGACCCTACCGAATCTGTGAAGAGGTCAGGGACGGTACCTACCATCTGGAAACACCAGACGGCCAACCGTTGCATCGAACTTGGAATGAAGATAATCTTAAGAAATATTTCTTTTGAATGATATAAATAGTCAAGGGCTACTTAATAAAAGTTTGCATACTTAATATTCAATTTTGTACTAAGAGGGGCACGCCTACTGACAAACAGTCGGCTACTCTCCATGTTTAATTTTTATTCTTACTTAAGAGGGGCAGGCCACCTATACATTTACAGTCGCCTACTCTCCATTGAGTATTTCACTTTATCATCAGAGGGGCATGCCGTCTGTACCTTTACAGTCGGCTACTCTCCATTGAGTATTTTACTCTATCTTCAGAGGGGCATGCCGTCTGTACCTTTACAGTCGGCTACTCTCCATTGAGTATTTTACTCTATCTTCAGAGGGGCATGCCGCCTGTACCTTTACAGTCGGCTACTCTCCATTGAATATTTTACTCTTTCCATAGGGGCATGCCGTCTGGATATATAGTCGGCTACTCTCCATAGAAGAGGGCCGACTGGTTCCAAAGCACACAGCCACCCCCCTTATACTTAGCTAAAAATGATCAGGGCCTGGCCGACCCTGTGCCTAAACAGGCGGCTACCCTCCTCTTACTTAGCACCTACGTTCACCAAGAACTAACCAATTCCACAAGCCGAATTATCAGTCCAGGCGCCAAGCCAACTGATCCAATCTTTAAACTAATTCGACCTGTCCCAACATCATAGCAGGCGTCCGGCGGCATCCCTCCGGATGAAATTCGTCGCAGAGAGCAGCTCCCTTTTGGGTGGAACATTGCTCTATAAACTAATTACACGACACCTATACGACTGTCCCCAAGGGCAAACACGTAGCCGTTTTTGAGACAAGGATAACTCTATCACTAACCAAACCAGTGGTAGCAGTTGACATCTGAGTCAGATGACCGCCTGTATTACTTGGGATAAATGCAGGGGGTACCTCTTGAGTTAATAGCCAACAAACATTGGCGAATCAAAAGGATCAGCCGGCCTCCGCCGCCTGGTACCTTTACTACTCAAGCAGGAGTGACAGCGACTGAGTAACACCAAAGTTAACTCATAGTCACTCTCTCAAACTTAGTATGGAGCCTAAAAGGTATGAGTCGTCCGCCTGTTTTTAGCAAACAGGGGCTCTCAACCACTACTCCTGCTAGGTTAACAACCTATGAGTTAAAAGCCAACAAACATTGGCGAATAAAGGGGAACAACCGGTACCAACCGCTTGATACCCTCTACTACTCAGTTACTTGGCGACTAGGTAACAATCATGTTTACTTGGTCAAACCACTTTCCTACTTGGTTAATTTTACAAATGACAGGACCGCCTGCCTAAAGGGGATCCAGTCTTTAAAATGGTTCGAATACCGATTGGATAAATGGCCGACTGATTGTCTAGCCAGGAAACAGACAACCTGTCGTCCAAGGGCATAGGCGGCGTGACTAACTATCCGTACCTGTCTGCAACTATCGGCCATGTATAACAGTCGGTATAGTGTACAATTGGATATCAGAATATTCAATACTTAAACAAATTTGAAGCAAAACAAAAATATTCATTAAAAGGAAGCCGGTCATTAAAGACCGGCAAAATATTCAGAGCCCCGGCCCCCTGGCCGGGTAAATACAAACAAACGGCACGCAGGCCGTGGAAAGAAGACATAAAGCTTAAGAAGGGGGCAGATCTTCAATATTAGCAGCTGCCGCCTGGTCAGCACTCTTCTTGTTGGACTGGGCTTCAGCTGCATCCTTCTTTGATGCATTACCCCCAAGCGGCACAAGCGCCACTACCGGCTGCTCCTCCTCCTCCAACGCCTCTTCCTCAGCAGCCGCCAGGATATCTTGATTATATCTATCAGAACTCTGGCGGTACGTTTTTTCCCATGAGGCAAAGTCAGCATTGGGAAAGAGGCGGCCCCAAGTCATGCGCTGGATTTGAGCAGAGTCTTCCATCATCTCTCGGACCAGCTCTTTCTTTTCTTGCTCGGCCTTTTCCGAGAGCTCCTGAGTAAGACTCTTCTCCTGGGTCACCAGGCGTACCTTTACGCTCGCCAAGGATTTCTCCAAGGTTTCGTATGAGGACATCTTTTGGCGAAGAGGTCTCAGCTCGGCCTTGAGGTTTTTGATGGTCGCCTCCAGCTCGCTATTCCTCTTCTGGGCCTCCTCTAACTGAGCCCGGATAGCGGCGGTAGCCTGCGCCTGAAAATAAAGAATATCAATGGTCAGAACTTCATTTTGGGCAATTTGAAACATTGCCTTATCACAGTCAGAGGCGGCCATAGCTTTTGTAGCCTTTACCTCTTTATTCTTCCGGTCAAGCGGCTTGCGAAGGTCGTTCATTCGGAGCAGGGCCTAAGCAAAAAGGGGAACAGGCGTTAGTTTCCAAACAAAAAAGAAAACAGGCGTTCTGGAATTCAAATACTCAAAAATATGCTAAGTATACCTCAGCAAGGACCCCTGCAATCCCGTCTAGGTCAAGGGTGCCGACACCCCTGACCGCCTCCCTTTCAGCTGGAGGAACGACCTTGATCATAGACTTGGCCACCTCGACCAAGTCAGGCTCCTGAGGGCCGGCTGCATCAAGCATAAACAAACGGATTAGACCTAGTAAAGAAGGGAGCAAGTCTAAAATTTACAAGGATAATTTCGTACTTCTAGGTGGCCCAGCTGGAGTTTTAGAAGAAGTGGCCGGCTGTTTCTCAGCCGCCACATGCTTCCTGGCAGAACCAGGAGAGCTCGCAACAGTCGTCCTCCGGGCCTTGTGGTCCGGCTGTTGGGAAGAAGAAGCTCTTGGAGCGCCCGTCTAAAAAAGAAGAAAAGAGTCAGTATATGCATAAACACAACTCCACAAAGAGGGTGAAAGGTTCGAAGCCCACCAAGGGTGCCCCCTTGTTGGGGGAGTCGGTTGAAGACTGTTGCATGATGGAGGCCCGCAACATGGCCGCCGCAGTCTTGGAGGCGGTAATTTTGCTCATGGCGTCCGCTGCAAAAACAAATAGCAAAGTTAATAAAAGTCATAACAAGAAATGCATGGAACAACAGAGTATTCGACAGGCCGGCTACCTCTTGAGCACCGACTGCTGAGGCTACAGGCGGCCAAAAAGTACTCGTCGTAGAGCCATTTGAAGCTCGGGACGCAGTGCAGGGGTACTTGCTCTCGTACCCCTGAAGTAGAGTTCACCTTCGACTCTACTTTGAAGAGTCCTTTATCTAGGATCTCTTTCTTAGCCTTGGGGGGAACAGGCGGCATGCTGCGGCCGCCTGCAAGAAGGGGCGGATTCCTGTTCCACCTGTTGAAGCGCTTGTTCAGCTCTGTGTCTGAACTCTCAATGATAAGGAAGGTGCTCCGCTAGTCCTTCCATTTGTTTGCTTTACCTCTCGTCATGAGGTAGCCCCTGTGGCTCGTCAATTGATACCAGCCGGTACCGCCTGCCTTAGGGGTCCGGCTGAGGTAGTTCATGTGGGCGAAAGCCTCGAAGTTCGGCTTAACCCCGTGCAGTTCGCACCTGGCCACATAGCCGAGTACGTTGACCCAGGAGTTCGGGGCTAACTGCCATAACCCCAACTCATACCCATCCAAGATCCGCTGAACAGCCGGATGTAGTGGGAAGCGCAGCCCAGCCTTGATGGCCGCCTCGTAGCAGCCAAAGCAGGCGCCATCATAACTGGTACCAGCCAGACGACTGTGTCTTCTGGATCCGGCACGAACACTAAAAAGCCGGGGCCCATTGTGTGGTTTGCGATAAAGCTCTCCACTTTCTCTTGCATGGCTGTGATCCGGCCCCGAGGTACCGTGCAGTAGTAGGGGGTATTTTACTCTCAGTGAGAGGCGGATGGCTCCGCCCAATCGTCCCCCTTCTCACTTGCGTGAGAAAGCCTCGCCTCTTGCAGGCGACTGTTTTTCTCTTCTGTGTCCAGAGAAGCATGGTCAGAAGAGCTAGACTCGGAATCGTCCTCTGACGAGTCTGAAGAGGACGACTCCTCCCCTCTCCCGGAGGGGCCCGCCTCCTCTCCTTTAAAAGGAGCAGGAGAGAATGTAGAATTGTCAACTGTAAAATGGGAAGGGGTCGCTTTGACTCCTCCCTCAGAACTGTCGGCTTTCAAGCCGCTTTGTTTCACTTCCACATCTGGCGCCTGGTCAGATGTTTCACTAATCGGCACCCTGTGGGAGGAGCCGTCTGAGTTTGAGATCCTGGCAGTCTTTTTGGTTCTGGCCATCATGCTCTGCATAGACACAGATACAGTCGGACTTTGTATAAAGGGCAAAGATGGGTCCAGAAAAGGGCAGGCGGCACTCCTAGTCCTAGATTCAGCCGTCCCCGGTGACCGGCAAATCACTAACCTAGGTCGTGTCGTGTGCTTCCGTGGTGCCATTTCAAAAAAGAATAAAGTAAAGAGAAAATTAAGAGTAAGAGAACCGACGGTTACCTGAACGAGTGACGATTGATGAAGTTCTGAAAATCCTTTGCAGTCGGCTTGTCAGAGCATGCGGTAGGCAGAAAGGTTCCAAAATGTCAGAGCAAGTTCAGGGGTCTGAATGTTCTCTCACAAAGTTTTCAAGTGTGAAAATGACCGAAGTCAACACTCCTTTATATAGGCGAAGTGAGAAGGCGAAGGGTCACTTCCAGAATTCAAAATTTTGGCGGGAGAATCTCTCGGCCTCTCGCCGAGTGACACCTGTAGCAGGCCGTCGCCTGTTACAGGGCGATACCTGTCATAGGTAACACGTGACCAGTAACGTGCCACCTGTGAGGGGCAAATGATTAGGGGATTTTGCTCCCACCAATCGGAATGCGCCACGTGGGCCAATCAGGTCCTGCCAAGTGTTCCCCAGTTGGACCTCTCAGGGCTTGCCACGTGGCACACGCTTATTCGTCCGCCTTGGACCTATTATGTCATGACACGTGGCATACTCCATGCCTAATGGAGAAGTCGGCCACCCAGGCCCAACTTCTGAGGGAAGCCCAATCAGCCCAAGGTTAACCTAAACCTAGATTGGCACGTTTCCCGAGGTTATAAATACCTCCCTTAATCCTCATTAAGGGAGATTACGCAGATTACACACATTAAACTCTCTCACCTAGAGAGACACAATCACTTTAATTTCCGCATTAATTACTCCTTAATCAAGTACTAACTTGACCGTCGGAGGCGGATCTCCAATCATCCGGAGCATCCGTTCGTTTTGTAGGTACAGGTGTCCGGTTCCAGTCTCGGAATTGTAACTCTCCCGCAGGACATCAGAAAACCCCGAAACACCTTGGATGGGCGATAATGTGTCTGACGATTCTTAGGGCTAATGAGCCCATTAGATAGGTGATGATGTGTCTAATTCCTTTTAGGGAAAATGAGCCCTTTGGATGGGCGATGATGTGTCTGTTGGACCTTAGGAATAATGAGCCCCTTGGATGGGCGATGATGTGTCTCATGACCTTTAGGGCTAATGAGCCCCTTGGATGGGTGATGTTGTGTCTGATGCCCCTTAGAGCTAATGAGCCCCTTAGATGGGTGATAATGTGTATCACGCCCCTAAGGGCTAATGATCCCCTCGGATGGGCGATGATTTGTTTTCGCCCCTTAGGGCTAATGGGCCCCATGGATTGGCGAAGATATGTATGACACCCCTTAGGGCTAATGAGCCCCTTGGATGGGTAATGATTTGTCACACGCCCCTCTGGGCTAATGAGCCCCTTGGATGGGCGATGATTTGTCTGATACACCTTAAGGCAAATTAGCCCCTTGGATGGGCAATGATGTGCTGATGCACCTTAGGATTAATGAACCCCTTGGATGGGCGATGATGTGTCTCACGCCCCTTAGGGCTAATGAGCCCCTTAGATGGGCAATGATGTGTTTGACGCTCTTTAGGGCTAATGAGCCCCTTGGATGTGCAATGATGCGACTCACGACCCTTAAGGCTAATTAGTCCCTTGGATGGACGATGATGTGTCTGAGGCTCCTTAGAGCAATTGAGCACCTTGGATGGGCGATGATGTATCTCCTTCCCTTAGTTCTAATGAGCCCCTTGGATGGGCGATGATGTGTCTGATGCCCTTTAGGGCTTATGAGCCCCTTTGAAGGGAAATGATGTCTCTCACGCCCCTTAGGGCTAATGGGCCCCTTGGATTGGCGATTATGTGTATGAAGCCTCTTAGGGCTAATAAGCCCGTTGGATGGGTGATGATGTGTCTGATGCACCTTAGGAATAATAAGCCCCTTGGATGGGAGATGATGTGTCTCACGATTCTTAGGGCTAATGAGCCCCTTGGATGAGTGATGATGTGTCTAATGCCCCTTAGGTCTAATGAGTCCCTCGGATGGGCGATGATGTGTCTTACGCCACTTAGGGCTAATGGGCCCCTTGGATTGGCGATGATATGTATGACACCCCTTAGGGCTAATGAGCCCCTTGGACGGGTAATGATTTGTCACACGACCCTCTGGGCTAATGAGCCCCTTGGATGGGCGATGATGTGTCTGATACACCTTAAGGCTAATGAGCCCCTTGGATGGGTGATGATGTGTATGATGCACCTTAGGATTAATGAATCCCTTGGATGAGCGATGATATGTCTCACGCCCCTTATAACTAATGAGACCCTTGGATGGGCGATGATATGTTTGACGCCCTTTAGAGCTAATGAGCCTCATGGATGGGCGATAATGTGTCTCACGCCCTTTAGGGCTAATGAGCCCCTTGGATGGGCGATGATGTGTTTGATGCCCCTTAGGGCTAACGAGCCCCTTAGATGGGCGATAATGTGTCCGACGCCCCTAAGGGCTAATGATCCCCTTGGATGGGCGATGATGTGTCTGACATCTCTCAGGGCTAATGAGCCCCTTGGATGGGCACTGATGTGACTCACGGCCCTTAAGGCTAATTAGCCCCTTGTATGGACGATGATGTGTCTGACGCTCCTTATAGCAATTCAACCCCTTGGATGGGGGATGATGTGTCTCACGCCCCTTAGTTCTAATGAGACCCTTGGATGGACGATAATGTGTCTGATGCCCCTTAGGGCTAATGAGCCCCTTGGATGGGTGATGATGTGTATCAGGCCCCTTAGCGGTAATGGGCCCCATGGATTGGCGATGATGTGTATGACGCCCCTTAAGGCCAATGAGCCCTTTGGATGGGTAATGATGTGTGTGACGCCCCTCAGGGCTAATGAGCCCCTTGGATGAGCGATGATGTGTCTGATAAACCTTAGAGCTAATGAGCCCCATGGATGGGCGATGATATGTCTGATACACCTTAGGAATAATGAGCCCCTTTGATGGCCGATGATGTGTTTCACGGTTCTTAGGGCTAATGAGCCCATTGGATGGGTGATGACATGTCTGATTTCCCTTAGGGCTAATGAGCCCCTTGGATGGGCGATTATGTGTCTAATACCCATTAGGGCAATTAAGCCCCTTTGATGGGTAATGATGTGTCTGATGCCCCTCAAATCTAATGAGCCTCTTGGATGGGTAATGATGTGTCTGACGCCCCTCAGGGCTAATGAGCCCCTTGGATGTGCGATGATGTGTCTGATGCACCTTAGGAATAATGAGCCCCTTAGATGGGCGTTGATGTGGCTCACGCCCCTTAGGGCAAATGAGCCCCTTGGATGGACGATGATGTGTCTCACGCCCCTTAGGGCTAATGAGCCCCTTGGATGGGCGATGATGTGTCTGATACCCCCCATGGCTATTGAGCCCCTAGGATGGGCGATGATGTGTTTGATACCCCTCATGGCTAATGAGTAATGATCCCCTTGGATGGGCGATGATGTGTCTGATGCACCTTAGGAATAATGAGCCCCTTAGATGGGCGATAATGTGTCTGACGCCCCTTAGGGCTAATGAGCCCCATGGATGGGCGATGATGTGTTTGATACCCCTCATGGGTAGTGAGTAATGAGCCCCTTGGATGGGCAATGATTTGACTCACGCCCCTTAAGGCTAATCAGCCCCTTAGATGGGCGATGATGTGTCTAACGCTCCTTAGAGCAATTGAGCCCCTTGGATAGGCGGTGATGTGTCTCCTCCCCTTAGTTCTAATGATCCCCTTGGATGGGCGATGATGTGTCTGATGCCCTTTAGAGCTTTTGAGCCCCTTTGAAGGGCAATGATGTCTCTCACGTGAAAGGAATGGTGTCCTTCGAACAAGTGTATTATTCTGATAGCGGGTTCAGAATTATTAGAAAGCTAATATACTCAGTATGGTCAAGTGATCGGAATGTATGGGTGGAGGCTGCTTCCGATCAGTAATATTAATATAATTAATATTACAGCTTAATCTTGACTGAACCCTTCGGGTCTCCCCCAAGCAAAATATACGAACCAACTCGACGAATAAATTCGGAAGAAATTAATTCGTCGCCCGAGTGTTAAACCTTTAGACTAGGAATGCATGCCAAATTTATGCATGCCACGTGGCAGCACACATGGAAAAACGCCATGTGGCAGCACACGTGGCAGCCACCTAGTGGCAGCGTGCCACGTGGCATCGCCTCGGTGGCGGCGCGCCACGGTGGCGACACATGTGGCAATGGTCGTGGACCCGGGTTGATGGGTCATGGACACGGGCCAAAATAAAATGGGCCAACCGAACCCAACTTGGGGCTCAAGGTTGGGTGACACATGGTAAGTTCACATTGCATGTGAAATGCCTTGGGGACCAAGTGAGAAAGTGGTCCACACCTAACCATGTGACACTTGTTACTTTTTCCTTTGTTTATTTAACTAAGGGTTGAATTCACCAATCTTTCCATGTGGGATCTTTTTGTGAAAAGTCCGACATTGAAAGATGAGTGAAATTCACAAGGCATACTTCCTTATAAATAGTCATGGAATGGTTTGAGAATTCTTTGCTTGAGTGGGAGTTAAAAAGAGCATTCCATAATTTTGGGAAAACTCTTAAACTCATATAACACTCGGGTTTTGGTCGGACCTTGCTAACCCCAAGGTAGCGGACCTTAAAGTTGTGTTCGCCTTTTGTGGGTGGATTCCGTCGGAGGCGCGGCGCTTGACGTGCTCGTAGCTTTCAAGTAAGAGCCCCGGTTTTTGGGCGAAGCTCGCTTCGAAGGTAAGATTCGTTATCTTTTCTTTGTGATTATTTATTTATGTTTTATGATTTTAATTATTGCGAGTGGTTCCTCGGGTCGGGGTTTGTTTCCGCGGTGAGTCGGACTCACTAAACCCCAACAGCGGTATCGGAGCCCCGCTCATTTATTTTTATAATCATGTTTTTCAAGGTTTATTTTGGCTTAATTTTCTGGTTTAAGTTGCTAATTAGATTAGTAGCTCGGTTTTATTTATTTTAATTCCGTTTTTAATGTCGAGTTTGGCCCAGAACCCAGATTTTCGCCCAAGACTAGTGAATTTTGGGTGGAAAACGTGTTCTGGAAAGGTTTTTATCCCCATGGGGCCTGTGATTTTAGTCAAATTCTGACCAGAAATGCCTTTTTCGAGGGGTTTTTCGTTTTTGATGAAAAATTTTAAGTCTTTTCTAACCTTGAAATTAATGGCATAAATTGTTGATTATATGGTTGATTATTTGCATTATTTTCTGCATTTTAATGTCCCCATAAAGCACACTTACTTGGTAGTATTTGATGCTTAAAGGTTGATTTATTTTCACATAATTGCAAACTAATTGCTTTTTAGTGTGAAAGTGTTAATTTTGAGGCTTCCTAAGTGTTAAAGATTCAATCTTTATTTGTGATAAGTGATTGAAACTTTAAAAAACCACTAAATTCCATGTTATTTTGTGTTAAACTTTGATGTTTTAATCATTTTGAGTTGATTGGAAACATAAAGTTTTGATTTTTGTGATAGAAATTTGGTTATCTTCATGTTGGAAGATATAATTTTTAAGGATTCACAAAATTTAGATGTTGGAATTTTCATTATGAACATTAAAGTTCATATTTTTCCAACTTCCCTTTACTTTGTCAAATTCTCAAGTTTAATTTAAATTGATTAAATTGAAAGTGAGATATTACCTCAATTTTATGTTGCACCAAGCTAAACCAATTTAATTAAGAATGGTTCTCGGAATTATTTTGGTTATTTGCACTTTGAAAATTTTATTAAGTTAGACTTGTTTAAAATTTTATTTTGCTCTCTAAATTAGTTCTAAAATTAATTTAGAATTTAATATTGTTGTCTCGCGAAAAGGGATCAAATCCCGAGGCCGTGGCACGCAAAACGAGGCTATGCATCACCTTGGCGAGCCGGGATGCATAGCAACCCATATGTGGCTGCCAAGGTGGCAGCGCCGCCTTGCTTGCGGCCACACGCGCGGCAGCAGCCACGCACGGCAGCAGCACGCGGGCTGCAACAGCCACGCATGGCTGTGCCGTGGCAGCAGCTCGCGGGCGTGTGTCGTGGGTCGTGTGTTCGTGTTTTTTTGGCATGTGCGTATGCTTGGTGCGGTGAGTTGACTAGCCGTAATATTGCTTATTTTGCCGTTTTATTTATTTTAATGAATTTTGTTTATTTTAATTAAAATTTTGGGAGGCTAGGCCTCGGTTTTGAGCGGCATTGGCAAAATTTCATTTTGACAAGTTTGGGTGCTACCGAATTAATTAATTAGATTAATTAAGGAAATGCGGAATTTAGTGGGAGCTTCAATCATTAATGACGTAAATTATATAATCGGTTAAACAATTTTGACTAGTTTTAATTAGGCGTGTTAATCGGATTAACCACCTAGATTAGTTACTAGTGCGCGCGTTGTTTAAATGCATTTTACTTTGTTTTAATTTTTAAATTGCATGGGCCATTCACAAATAGTGAATGGATTAATGGAATATATATATTCTCTCTCACAGGTTTTATGAAATTGCAACTAGTGGGACCCGACTAGGATAGAAAATACGGACTACGTGCCGTTATGTATTTTTGTAAATCTAAATACGGTCTACGCACCGTTAAGTATTTTTGTACTTTAATATTTAGATCATTCCTAGTTGTGGACACTAGTTTTTTCATAGTTTGGTTAAGTCTTGAAGACGGCGTATCTTGGAAGACAAAGCCTTGAATTGCAAATGAAGACCTTTTGAAGATATGAAGATCTCAAGGGGTCATGCTAGTAGCCAATATGCATCTATAATTTCGCTATATATTAGATGCATGTTTAGGTTTTCTTGATGTTGCGATGATTAGTTAAGTTCACTTAAATCAACCAACATAGAAATCCTAGGTCCCTAATAATATTGAGTCAAACTAACCGAACGAGAGTGATGGTAGGCTACGCCAAAGCGAGGTTCCATCACTTCTCCAAGGGGCATAAGGCACACCGGGTGTGCACGTTGATTTTGGTTTAACTCATCGGTATGAGTGAGGAGTCCTCACATACCGTGGCAAAAGAGATAAACGTCAAAGATGCATTAGATGCGACGATTGTCTAACCAAGAGTGGCTTAGAGCCATTAGCAAGGCAATGCTTACCCTAGAAGATTGAGTGTTTAAGATAAGCCAAAGCATGCTTAACCACTCTTTGTTTCTTCGGATCTTGGAATCGCCTTGTTTTTGCCGAATAGGGACAATTATTATGCGTAAATAAGACGTTTAATAAGATTGAAGTTTGCATGAATGCTATTAAATTTCAAACTTATTATGTTCTTGATAAATGGTTATACTTAGCACTTATATTTATAGTATTCTAAATCAAATAATATTGTTTCCATGATTGGTAAAGGAAATCCTTGAGAATAGTTCTCAAAGAAAGGAAAAGCATTTCTAAAATACAATTCTCATGAATGACTTTTATAATTAAGTCCGAAAGGACGGTTGGACATCATGTATTCAAAATACTAGGTAGTTTTGATAAAACATGAGGTATTGAGTTGCAAACTCAAGATTGTCAATGTTTGACAACCAACGTATCTTTTCGCATCACAATTGAGTAGGACTCATTGATGTAGTAATTCGAGTAAGAATTAATGGAAAAGATGAAACTTTGTTTAAACGGCGCACTAGGTGCTTGATTATGCCTAACAAAGTATAAGAGTCAAGGTACTTAAAGAAATTATTCTTAAAGTAAGATTATGAGATATTATATGATAAGAAATATAGGAAAGAAGGAACGAAGAAAAGGAATTAGATTTTATTTCAACTCATGAGTTCATGTTATTGTAGTTAAATTAGCAATTCGTTATCTTCACAAGTATCGGATACTGCTTGAGTGTTCCACTATGTGAGTGACCTCAAACTATTGAAGTTAAGCTATGTTATCGACTTACAAGCTTAGAATGAAGCAAGAAGAGCTACATCAATTGTAAGGTCGTATGTTTTGTTTAAAGACCTTTTAAGCCAAAAGCTGGAACAAGTATTGGTTATTATGTTCCATAATCAGCAACTGATCCGTTTACACACGGAAAGACTCACATTAAAAGTAATGAGCAATAGTTGCGAGATTTATTTGAATGGGATGGTTATCCAAGCGTTGAGTTAAGAATGCTTGATTATAAACAAACATTTCTCTAACATGATAAACTCACTAAGTTCAAGTCATGGGCTTGATTTGCGTTCCAAACATCTTTAGCAATGTCACATCGACAAGAACGTACTCAAGGCTCTATTAAATAGGCTCTTGATAGTTGCTTGAATTGGAATCGTTCTAAGACAAGAAAGTCTTACTTGTTGAAACCGAAAAAGCAGAGAGCTATTGTTCTTGGTATAGACAATTGACTCCGAAGGCTAAAGAGGATTCAATTACTTCAATGTTTCACAAAGAATTTGAAAGGAGATGGCTATATTCATCAAATGTGAACAAACTTGACTTGAGTAGCTCAAGAGTTCGGTGAAGTACAGAATCGACTTGGCAAGATATCAAAATGTCTAGATTAGATCGAGCGATGTTTGCTTGAGCCAAGCGTGACTATCTCAAAGTTATGAATGGAAATATTCATAAATAACTCCACAAAGAACATGGTGTGTCTTCACGGAGACCTCGGTGTCATTTGAAAATGACTCGAACGATGATGGTTCACAACCCTTCTTATAAAGTTCTTAAAGATTTGCACAAATGACTAATGTTACACTAAACAATGTGTCGAAGCTAAGAAAGGACGCCATATTCAGTTATGGATAGAAATAACTTCTAAAAGTCTTTTCAAGTATATGTCTAAGGCTCTTAGTCTCAGTGGGAGTTCACTAGCTCAGTGGGAGAAAAGTGGCTCAGTGGGAGCTAGGTGACTTAATGGGAGCTGAATGGCTCAATAAAGACTAAGATAGCTCAAGTAGGAGCTAATTGTTTGTTTCACAACGAACTTTTACCCAAAGACAATATACATGTCTCTTTGTAAGCATTCAAGTGAGACTACGGGTATTACCTCTACATCCTAATTGAGAACAAAAATTGTTTGTTGCTCTAAGTTGTGTCTTTCTGGAAAGTAACACTTTTCCAAAACGACAAGTGGGAGGAAAATGAACTCGATGACCATCGATCTTAGCAACAAACTAGAACTGAGAATCTCGGAAGACCTTAAAGGACTTCGTGATAATGCTTGATCAAGAATACTCAAAAGGACTTTACAAGTGCCTTAAAAGAGAATTAATTACTCACAAAACATTAAAGATGTTGGAGTAAGATCAACATAATAAAAGGGCTTTGAAAGCGCCTTAAAACTCAGGGTTTGATGCCCCGTATAGGTATAGAATTCACCAAAGGCTTGGATTGAATCCTATAAATTTTCTATTAAGTTAGAAACAAACCTAAGACTTACAAGCATACTATTTACTATTAGATAGTAAAGGAATAATGTCTTGTAAGATAGCTACGACAAATCCGAATTCCGAATAATGGTTAAAGACCATGAAAATCCGAAATAGATTCCATGTTTGAAAATCATGTTTGAAACTTGATTAATTTGCATGAAAGGTGAAAGACCCATCGATTGCAAATAAGTTTTCAAGGAGAAAACTAACAAATGTTGAAATGTATATGCATACATAGCTAGATTGGTTGTAAAGGATTAATTAATTTCAAGGAGTTGATTTTAATAAAATCCCATTCACCAATCGGAATGCTCAAGTCTTTTCGTGATTGATCTAGCAAAATTGCGCATATGAAATATGGCAAATAGATACCAAAACCGCCTTCCCAAAATGGAATTTTGGAAGTGACTATGGAATAGTTTAAGGGTTTTGAAAATCTAAATAATGCTAGAATTTGAAAGCAAGCACATGGAATCTGTCATGGGATTAAAGGAAGCATTGCATGAAGGAATTGGAACGTGTTTTCTCATAAAGTTAATAAGAGGATTGACTTATGGAGAAACATAAAAAAATTCTGATGAACAAGAAGTTTAGTGGGAGCAAAAGTAATGGTCCAACAAGAAGTTTACGGACTCTATTGTGAAACAATCATCAAATGCTAAATGTTTAGATTTGAAAGTATTTTTGACAATGGGCCGAGCTAAAGACAATACTTAATACATGTTGGGAATTAAGTTATATGGTATAGACTTAATTAAATGTCTAAATGAGTAAAAGAAATTACCATGTTAAACAAGAAAGACTTTGAAAGGCTTTCGACCCATATGTATGAAGCTAAGTAAATGTTTGACCTATGTATAAGCTAGGCTAAGTACTAAGTCAAACGAGAAAGACTCTAGTAGGAGACTTTCAACCACATCATATAGCGAACAATTTGGCAAGACTCGGTGTAACTGTATGAGCTAAATGTTATATGGATGGAATAAAATTAAGAATAATTCTAGAATTAAATTCATCATGTAAAGCTATGATATGGAATCGTTAGATGACTTAAATGCTTAGAGCATGTGAAGTACGTATATAATAACAATCGACATTAATCTAAGTATTAGATCATTAGATTATAGTCAAGAACATCCAAAGAACTTAGATAAGTAGTTGGATGAGTTCTTGACGCATGGAAACAAATATAATTTGAGTTTTGATGTTGCAAGCACAAACCTTAACAAGGATTAGATCCTTAGCAAGGAAGCCATTTATAAGCACGAGGCAAGAAGTGTCGTGGCTTGAGAATGGTAACATGGATGTGCATCCATGTATAATGTGCAGGAATTTAAGGAAAATTTCCATGATCACAAGTGATTAGGGTATCCCAAATCGTTGTGAGTCGCTTGGAGTAAAACCCAAGCAAGGCATCATCGGGGAGTCTACTAAAATATATGTTGAGAATATTGTTGCCTTAAAGGCAATAATAAGATTGATGTTAAATTGAAAGGTTCGTTGTTGAACATTAATGATTGTAGGTTGTCAAGTAGAAGGTCTCAAATCATGAAAATGAGTGGGAGCCATTGCTTGGACAATAAATCCTGAATCACATGTAATCCATTAACACTCTCAAAGTTTTATCATCTTATTATGGAAATGGTGGATAATTAAGATGCTAAGGTTTGCAAAGTAATTTTAACTAAACCTTTGCAATAAGTGAACGACAACGTTCATAATTACATGACAGAAATCAAGCATATCAAATATGGGTGTGATTTCTATGAATGTTTTATGAAGAGTATTACTCTTTAAACATTTGGGAAAAACCATTTATCATAAGGTGAAACATTGTAAAGTTTCATAATGGAATAAAATATTTCTAAATATTCCACAAAACTATTTAATTGTGGTTTAGAATTAAATAATGAGTCCATTCGATTTTAATAAATATTCAAAATAGGGTATCAAGTCAATGGCTTGGATAAAGAAACACCTATTAAGTGAACATTGAATATTTTAATAAAAAATTATTCCTGATCATGGTCATATTTTGTGGACGATTGATGACCATCAGAAATTAGTGTGTAGTATGATTTGTAGCACCGTTTCTTGTACTATGAGGATATAAATCATTTGCACAGGTATTGGTTTAGAACCATACTGGATCGACCTATGAGGATACTTTAAGAGATTTAAAAATCGTCATAAGTATTTTCTCATTATTACTATCGGAACTTTTTTCCTTTGACCATGAGTAGTGGGAGATCTCTTGTTTGAGTACTGGTCCGCTTTGGTATCTGCCAAACGTCTGCCGTAACTGGGGATTATAAAGACAGATATCGGGCGGGTGAGTCCTCTTAGTAAGAGAAGCTACATTACAAGACTGGAAATGTCCCCCTACTAACAATAGGGAACATGTCTTGTTGTTTACAAGGCCTCTCGAAGAGCGAGACTGTGAAAAATGCATGGCCGTGCTCAGATGGATTTTAGAAATCATCTGCTTATTAACAGTCAAACTTGGATTTTGAGAAACACTTCTGGACGTAACAGAGATGACTAGTAATCTTACTCTGTAGTTCATGAAGAGACATGAGACATAGGATAAGGGCTATACACTAAATGCACACTTTTCCGGAAGGACAAGTGGGAGATTGAAAGGAATGGTGTCCTTCGAACAAGTGTATTATTTTAATAGCGGGTTCAGAATTATTAGAAAGCTAATATATTCAGTAAGGTCAAGTGATCGGAATGCCTGGGTGGAGGCCGCTTCCGATCAGTAATATTACAGCTTAATCTTGACTAAACCCTTCGGGTCACACCCAAGCAAAATATACAAACCAATTCGACGAATTAATTCGGAAGAAATTAATTCGTCGCCCGAGTGTTAAAAATTTAGACGTCGGAAATTCGAGCTTGGAGCGTCGAAACCGAGCGTCTGAGAATCTCAAATGTCGAGACAAAATTTAGGATTTGGCGAGACGAGAAAATGCATCAAGTAACAAGTAAAATCCTAGCCACGCGAAAGGCTAGGAATGCATGCCCAATAGGAGCATGCCACGTGGTAGCACACATGGCAAAACGCCACGTGGTAGCACACGTGGCAGCCACGTTGGCAGTCGCCACATTGGCAACCACCTAGTGGCAGTGTGCCACGTGGCAGCGCCGGTCATGGACACGGGCCAAAATAAAATGGGCCAACTGAACCCAACTTGGGGCTTAAGGTTGGATGACACATGGTTACTTCACATTGCATGTGAAATGCCTTGGGGACCAAGTGAGAAAGTGGTCCACACCTAACCATGTGACACTTGTTACTTGTTCCTTTGTTTATTTAACTAAGGGTTGAATTCACCAATCTTTCCATGTGGGATCTTTTTGTGAAAAGTCCCACATTGAAAGATGAGTGAAATTCACAGGGCATACTTCCTTATAAATAGTCATGGAATGGCTTGAGAATTCTATGCTTGAGTGGGATTAAAAAGTGCATTCCATAATTTTGGGAAAACTCTTAAACTCATATAACACTCGGGTTTTGGTCGGACCTTGCTAACCCCAACGTAGCGGACCTTAAAGTTGTGTTCGCCTTTTGTGGGTGGATTCCATCGGAGGCGCGACGCTTGACGTGCTCGTAGCTTTCAAGTTAGAGCCCTAGTTTTTGGGCGAAGCTTGCTTCGAGGGTAAGATTCGTTATCTTTTCTTTGTGATTATTTATTCATGCTTTATGATTTTAATTATTGTGAGTGGTTCCTCGGGTCGGGGTTTTTTTCCGCGGTGAGTCGGACTCACTAAACCCCAACATCACACGCCTTAGGGATAATGGGCCCCTTGGATTGGCGATGATGTGTATGACGCCTCTTAGGGCTAATGAGCCCCTTGGATGGGTGATGATGTGTCTGATGCACCTTAGGAATAATAAACCCCTTGGATGGGCGATGATGTGACTCGCGATTCTTAGGACTAAAGAGCCCCTTGGATGGGTGATGATGTGTCTGATTCCTCTTAGGGCTAATGAATTCCTTGGATGTGCGATTGTGTGTCTAACGCCCCTTAGGGAAATTGAGCCCCTTGGATGGGCGATGATGTGTTTGATGCACCTTAGGAATAATGAGCCCCTTAGATGGGCGATGATGTGTCTCACGGCTCTTAGGGCTAATGAGCCCCTTGGATAGGTGATGATGTGTCTGATGCCCCATAGGGCTAATGAGCCCCTCGGATAGGCGATGATGTGTCTCACGCCCCTTAGGGCTAATGGGCCCCTTGGATTGGCGATGGCGTGTATGACGCCCCTTAGGGCTAATGAGCCCCTTGGATGGGTGATGATGTGTCTGATGCCCCTTAGGGCTAATGATCCCCTTAGATGGGCGATGATGTTTCTAGTGCCCCTTAGGGCTAATGAGCCCCTTGGATGGGCGATGATGAGTCTCACGCCCCTTAGGGCTAATGGGCACCTTGGATTGGCGATGATGTGTATGACGCCCTGTGGGGCTAATGAGCCACTTGGATGGGTAATGATGTGTCTGATGCCCTTCAGGGCTAATGAGCCCCTTGGATGGGCGATGATGTGTCTGATGCACCTTAGGGGTAATGAGCCTCTTGGATGGGTAATGATGTGTTTGACGCCCCTCAGGGCTAATGAGCCCCTTAGATGGGCGATGATGTGTCTGATGCACCTTAGGAATAATGAGCCCCTTAGATGGGCGATAATGTGTCTGACTCCCCTTAGGGCTAATGAGCCCCTTGGATGGGCAATGATGTGTCTGATACCCCTCATGGGTAATGAGTAATGAGCCCTTGGATGGGCAATGATTTGACTCACGCCCCTTAAGGCTAATCAGCCCCTTAGATGGGCGATGATGTACTAACGCTCCTTATAGCAATTGAGCCCCTTGGATAGGCGATGATGTGTCTCCTCCCCATAGTTCTAATGAGCCCCTTGGATGTGCAATGATGTGTCTGATGCCCTTTAGGGCTTATGAGCCCCTTTGAAGGGCAAGGATGTCTCTCACGCCCCTAAGGGCTAATGGGCCCCCTGGATTGGCGATAATGTGTAGGACGCCTCTTAGGGCTAATAAGCCCCTTAGATGTGTGATGATGTGTCTGATCCACCTTAGGAATAATAAGCCCCTTGGATGGGCGATGATGTGTCTCACGATTCTTAGGGCTGATGAGCCCCTTGGATGGGTGATGATGTGTTTGATTCCTCTTAGGGCTAATGAATTCCTTGGATGGGCGATTGTGTGTCCAATGCCCCTTAGGGCAATTGAGCCCCTTGGATGGGCGATGATGTGTTTGATGCACCTTAGGAATAATGAGCCCCATTGATGGGCGATGATGTGTCTAACGACTCTTAGGGCTAATGAGCCCCTTGGATGGGTGATGATGTGTCTGATGCCCCTTAGGGCTAATGAGCCCCTCGGATGGGCGATGATGTGTCTTACGCCCCTTAGGGCTAATGAGCCCCTGGGATGGGCAATAATGTGTTTGACGCCCCTTATGGCTTATGTGCCCCTTGGATGGGCAATGATGTATCTCACGCCCCTTAGGTTTAATGATCCCCTTGGATGGACGATGATGTGTCTAACGCTCTTTAGAGCAATTGAGCCCCTTGGATGGGCGATGATGTGTCTCACGCCCCTTAGTTCAAATGAGTCCCTTGGATAGGCGATGATGTGTCTAATACCCCTCATGGCTAATGAGTAATGAGCCCCTTGGATGGGCAATGATTTGACTCACGCCCCTTAAGGCTAATCAGCCCCTTGGATGGGCGATGATGTGTTTAACGCTTCTTAGGGCAATTGAGCCCTTTGGATAGGCGATGATGTGTCTCCACCCCTTAGTTCTAATGAGCCCCTTGGATGGGCGATGATTTGTCTCCTTTGAAAGGCAATGATGTCTCTCACGCCCCTTAGGGCTAATGGGCCCCATGGATTAGCAAAGATGTGTATGACGCCCCTTAGGGCTAATGAGCCCCTTGGACCGGTAATGATGTGTTTGACGCCCGTCACGGCTAATGAGCCCCTTGGATTGGCGATGATGTGTTTAATGCACCTTAGGGCTAATGAGCCCCTTGGATGGGCGATGATGTGTCTGATGCACCTTAGGAATAATGAGCCCCTTGGATGGGTGATGATGTGTCTCACGCCCCTTAGGGCTAATGAGCCCCTTTGATGGGCAATGATGTTTTTGACGCCCCTTAGGGGTAATGAGCCCCTTGGATGGGCGATGATGTGTGTGACGCCCCTTAAGCCTAATTGAGCCCCTTGGATGGGCGATGATGTTTTTAACGCCCCTTAGTTTTAATGAGCCCCTTTGATGGGCGATGATGTGTCTGACGCCCCTTAAGCCTAATTGAGCCCCTTTGATAGGCGATGATATTTCTAACGCCCCTTAGTTTTAATGAGCCCCTTTGATGGGCGATGATGTGTCTGATGCCCATTAGGGCAAATGGGCCCCTGATGTAAAAACTAATAGATGAAATTAGTTTAAACAAGTTAATGAATCAAGCTTAAGCAAAGGATTGATTTTAGGTTGGTGTTTAGGTACGTTTATGTAGAATTTAGGTGTAGGTTTGTAAGGATTACTCACTTAACAAACAAGGATATGAAGGCAAGGATTTCTCACTCAACCTACTAAGTTCAAATTGTATGGAAGGATTACTCACTTGACCACTCAATCTCTTCAAGTCTAACTTGGTACAAAAACCGGTTATTTCACAAACAAATAATCAGTTTTTAAGTTCAAGCAAAAGCTCTTTTTCATTGATCAAAATCTGATTACAAACTACAATTACATGCCTTTTATAAGCAACTAAAAGAACTAACAATCATTGCTTAACTTAAAGAAGCAAACTGATTTATTAAAGTTTTAAACAACGAAAATGAAACTAAGCCTAAATTACGTCTAAGTGCAGCAGCCTCTTAGTCTTCATATGCCCCTTAACGTCCTTATTAAACGCATGTAAATGAGCTAAGCAAACAGCCACAAATTCAGCAAGAAAACCGTTGGAGGTGCATTTGTAACCCCCCTTGATTCACGCCCCTTTCATTATTCATGCATTGAAGTTGCTCCTTGAGTTCCTCTCAACTGAAATGGCTGTTCAAAATGCTTCAATTCACGTGCTTAATGAGCAATTAAGCAAGTAAATCCATGATTAAAACCAAACGGACCATGGGCAGCAAAAGAATCCAAGGTTTGGTCTTCAAATGATTTCGCAAGTATCACTTCTTTGGATGAACCGTAACTTGGACTTGTGCTTGGACTTGAATGAAAATTGTGACTAGGACTAATAGGACTTTCGTGATTTGCATCAGCCCCTTGGATTGGCGATGATGTGTATGACGCCCCTTATGGCTAATAAGTCCCTTGGATGGGTAATAATGTTTCTGACGCCCCTCAGTGCTAATGAACCCCTTGCATGGGCGATGATGTGTATGACGACCCTTAGGGCTAATGAGCCCCTTGGATGGGCAATGATGTATCTCACACCCCTTAGGGCTAATGTTCCCCTTTGATTGGCGATGATGTGTCTGATGCCCCTAGGGCTAATGAGCCCCTTGGATTGGCGATGATGTATCTGACACTCCTCAGGGCTAATAAGCACCTTGGATTGGCGATGATTTGTATGACGCCCCTTAGGGCAATGTTATATCTCACGCCCCTTGTATGATGCCTTTTAAGGCTAATGAGCCCATTGGATGGACGATGATGTGTCTGATGCACCTTAGGAATAATAAGCCCCTTGGATGGGCGATGATGTATCTGACGATTCTTAGGGCTAATGAGCCCCTTAGATAGGTGATGATCTGTCTGATTCCTCTTAGGGAAAATGAGCCCCTTGGATGGACGATTATGTGTTTAACGTACCTTAGGGCAATTGAGCCCCTTGGATGAGAGATGATGTGTCTGATGCACCTTAGGAATAATGAGCCCCTTGGATGGGCGATGATGTGTCTCATGACCTTTAGGGCTAATGAGCCCCTTGGATGGGTGATGATGTGTCTGATGCCCCTTAGAGCTAATGAGCCCCTTAGATGGGCGATAATGTGTCTTTCGCCCCTTAGGGCTTACGGGCCTCATGGATTGGCGATGATATGTATGACATACCTTAGGGCTAATGAGCCCCTTGGATGGGTAATGATTTGTCACATGCCCCTCTGGGCTAATGAGCCCCTTGGATGGGCGATGATTTGTCTGATACACCTTAAGGCAAATTAGCCCCTTGGATGGGCGATGATGTGCTGATGCACCTTAGGATTAATGAACCCCTTTGATGGGCGATGATGTGTCTCACGCCCCTTAGGGCTAATGAGCCCCTTGGATGGGCGATGATGTGTTTGACGCCCTTTAGGGCTAATGAGCCCCTTGGATGGGCGATGATGTGTCTCACGCCCCTTAGGGCTAATGAGCCCCTTGGATGGAAGATGATTTGTCTAACACCCCTCAAGGCTAATGAGCCCCTTGGATGGGCAATGATTTGACTCACTCCCATTAAGGCTAATAAGCCCCTTAGATTGGCGATGATGTGTCTGACACCCCTTAGGGTTAATGAGCCCCTTGGATGGACAATGATATATCTCACGCCCCTTAGGGCTAATGATCCCTTTTCATGGGAGATGACGTGTCTGATGGCCCTGGGGCTAATGAGCCCCTTACATGGGCGATAATGTGTCTGACGCTCCTAAGGGCTAATGAGCCCCTTGGATGGGCAATGATGCGACTCACGACCCTCAATGCTAATTAGCCCCTTGGATGGACGATGATGTGTCTGACGCTCCTCAGGGCAATTGAGCCCCTTGGATGGGCAATGATGTGTCTCACGCCCCTTAGTTCTAATGAGCCCCTTGGATGGGCGATAATGTGTCTGATGCCCCTTTGGGCTAATGAGCCCCTTGGATGTGCGATGATGTGTCTCACGCCCCTTAGGGCTAATGGGCCCCTTCGATTGGCGATGATGTGTCTGACGCCCCTTAGGGCTAATAAGCCCCTTGGATGGGTAATGATGTGTCTGACACCCCTAAGGGCTAATGAGCCCCTTGTGTTTTGGGTGTTTTTTTCCATCGGGAGAGTTACAACACGAAGACTGATCCGGCTTGAGCTGTACCTGCAAAACAAACGGAGACTCCGGGATTTGTGCCCCTGATTAGGTCATTGATCTCTAATCATTGGTGGGATGCGCCGCATTGCGGCTTTCTCGGGATTTGGGCTTGAAGGCCGCCATTTTTCCCAGTTTTCTGGAGCGACACATGTCAAGCAGGGATTGGTCCACGTTGGGCCATCCTAAGGCTGACACGTGTCATCCTCTGATTGGATCACGTGGCGGGGTAAAATTACCCTAAACATTTGCCCCTCACAGATGTGACGTGGCACACCACGTGGCATCTGTGACACGTGTCATGCTCCGATTGGTGGTAATTTTACCATCAGAGAGTAACCGTTCGCCTTCCGAGCAAATTACGGGAATGCCCCCGTATTTACCCTCTATATATAGCTGTTTACCCTCATAATTTTGTACATTTACAAAAATTTTCTAGAGAAAGAACTTTGAGAGAGCACAAATCATCCATTTGAGTCAGGCGCAGGCAAGGAAGCTCGTACTCCATCAACCCACCCGGACCCGTCTGTCTTCAGATATCAAATCCAAAGGTACCATCTATGCCTCTCAGCTCTTTTTCTTGTTTCACCGCTTGTACATATTTCTTGCAATAAATGGATGCATCACCAACACACACGGCACAACCTAGGTTAGAGTCCAGCCGGTCACCTGGGACGGCTGAGTCTAGGACTGGGAGTGCCGTCTCGAGGTGTTGGGACCACCCTTTGCCTTGGATTCTGACCATTTATGTGTCTGCGCAGGACACAGTGGCTCGGACTATGCAGACGACCACTGATCCGAACTACAGAAGCGAAGGCTCAGGCGGCCAAACGCCTGAGGGAAAAACGTCTGGTCAGGGAGATCAGACTGCTCTGGAGAGATCCCCTCCGCGTGCTCCTTCAACTCCCGCAGATTCCTTTTTGGAAGAGTGCGACCAAGGCGGCGATGAGGCCGTCTCAGCCCCTTTGACCCAAAATGAGGAGGAGACGGAGAGCGACAGCTTCGCCTCCACCTCTGAGAGCAGCGCCGATTTACCCCCGCTTGAGAATAGCGAGGAGGAGGAGAGGAAGAAGTGGAATGAGAAGGATGATCCCTTCAACATCCACGTCTCTGCCAAGGACCGGATCCAAATGGAGGAGAACTTAAAGAACTTTACGCAAATGCACCCGTTAGGAGACGGGTATAGAATCAGGGTGCCGCCTGAGAACGGCACCATCGCCTGGGAGGATGATCAAGAGAACGCCAACAACTACTTTGGCTGTTATGAGGCGGCGTTCAAGGCTGGTCTGGGAGGATGATCCAGGCGGTGAAGGCAATATTGAGAGGCTACGGCCTCGGAGTCTGGCAACTCACCCCCAATTCTTGGGCAAACATTTTGGGGTATGTTGCCGCCTGCAAGTTCCAGGGACTCCACCCCGGCTGGGAGGCTTTTGCTAGTATGCATTATCTTAGCAGAAGCCTAGGCGGCTGGAGGGCGTGTTACACTCTAACCACGCATCCCCAATATATGATGACCTTGGACAAGGTCTCCAAATTCGAAGGCTGGAAGCACAGGTTCTACCTGATATCAGCTCCCAGCAGGCGGGAGAATTATGAATTCCGCCAGTACAATAAGAAACCCAATCTAATGGGCAGGAAGTGCGCTCTTCCCTGGATCCCAGAGGAGGATTTTGACAAGATCATTGAGGTAGACGTTTTCGGCCTCACAGACGCAACCTTGTCAACCGGGAAACAATAAAAGTTCCCAAGAACTGGATCCCCAAGAGCGCCTGGTTTAGGGATGATTGTTTCCTAGCCGCCTGCGGGCTAGGACACATGTTTACCAAACGTATGTGCCTGAGTTTATATCCGTCTGTAGTGTTTTTGTATTGGAATTGATTTATGATATTAACCAATCTCTTTTTTGCAGCAGAAGCTTTAAACATGTTGCAGGTGGAGAAGACTCCCAAGCAGTCCTCTGCAATCATCCGCAAGGAGCTTGCGGAAAAAGCTGCGGCCGCAGTCAAGGCAAAGGTGAAAAACGCCTGACCCTTTCTTAGATTGGTCTTAAAGATTATTTTCCCCGGATACTAACTTTAACTTGGTTATTTTCGCAGGGGGGAGAGGTTGGAAAGACGTTTGAGAAAAATCTCAAACGGGCTAGGGAGGAAACACCCTCCATTCTAAACAAATAAAAAAAAATCCACCTCGCCTCCATTCCTGGTGCCACAGCCGGACACCAACAGATGTGGTTAGGGGGACGAAACGAGAGGGTAGGCGGCAGCCTGGGCCTCGACCTCGTCAACCCCGTAACAGCAACATGGGGGTTCACCACGCCTGCAAGCGGTTCCCACTTGGCCGGCTTTGAAGGTAAGAACCCTTTTGAATTCCCGCTTGAGCTGGGGTGGCCTTTGCGAGTGAAATCCCACACCCAACAGACGTGTCGGCAACAGATAGGTGTTGCCTTAGTTTCGCACTCATCACGTATTGATTATGGTGCAGATCAATCTCCTCGCTGGCCAGACATCCAGAAGCATTCCAAGGCCATGCTTGACGCCGTCCGGAAGAGGGATAAAGATTACATCTCTGGGATAGAGACGTTCAATCTGGAACACATTCTATCCCTTCTAGCTGAGGTAGGAGACTTGTCAATTTTATTTTTTCAAGTGCTTTACCCCGCCTGCTATGCCACTTGCTTTTTCGCAGGCTATGCTGCGGGTAGACGGACTCAAGCGTCCTTATTCCCGCAAACGGGAAGAGGTAAAAAGGGCCAAGAATTCCGCCATAGACGCTGATAATGTTTCTTTATACTAAACTATCGTAAATGATCTTGAAACTAAAGCAATCATAATGACACAGGCGTCAAAAATCCAGCATCTGGAGGCGGATCTGAAAACGGCCAACCAGCGGGTGAGCAACGCTGAGACGGCCCAGAAGAAGGCAGAGGAGGCCTAGAAAAAGGCGGATGAGAGCGCCAAAAAGGCTGATGAGGCGCTCAAGAAGGCCCAGGAGGACCTAGACACACTTCAGGGTGTTTCCGAAGAGAACACCAACCTGAAGACCAAGGTTGAGAGGCTGAAGAAGGAGGCTGCTCAGGCTCAGACAAACTTTGCAGCAACTCTGGAGGCGGAGCAAAACCTCCTGGTTGCTGAAAATGATGCTGACAATGACGCCCGCATGAAGATTACCTGGGCCGCCTTGTACTCAGACGCGGATTATAGCGTCTGGGCATTGGCTCACAGTTACGCCGAGTATGTGGTGTACCTTAGAGATAGAGGTGAGCCAGAGCCTGAGTCCTTTGATATCTGGGTCAACTCCAACAATGAGCCCCCCGCGCCTGAGCTACCTGGCCCGGGTGTAGTAGAAGAGATACCCTCAAATGATGAGGAAGAGGACAAGGACGCACTGTCTGCAGGCCAGAAGTGATTTTTCAGCGGCTGTATGCCAATCTCTGTTGTTTGTTATTATTATTTTTTTTCTTTATTTCTGCGGCAGTATGCCAAAACTTACTTTTCCGGCCTACGTGCCGAGTATTTTTGTATTTATCGGCTGTGGAGCCGGGTTAATTAACAATCTCTTTTCTCCCGGAAGGGGTCCGGTTAACATTTGATCCACTACAACCATTTGGTTGGGTGTACTTTTATGGGATGCACCGACTGAGTCGGTTTTAATCATTCTGCGTTTGCATTTAAGCATGCGGTGATTTTTTGCCGAGCTTATCAAAAGCCTGATTGTCCTTTCCCCTGGACGGCTGTGTGGTTGGTTTCAAATGGAGTTGGTTGATTGACTTGGGAACGTTTGATGCTGCAATGAGCATGATACGTTTGTAAGTCAATCAATCACAGTAGTGATTGCCCCAAACCAAGTGCACAACCGTACACCAACAGGCGTTCCAATTACTAACCAGATAGAGTTTGTCCGTCTTGGTAGAGATTGCATAGCCATTGCACAACTCTTTTGCCCCAATTGGGGATAGAAAGTGCAACTTTGGAATAAATAACCTCTGAGAACTTCAGCCGGTGACCAACTAATGCCTAGGGGCATCCGGTAATCGGTAACTTGGTCGTTCTTTACAGATCATTCTGGTCAGATGGCTATGAGTTGACCAATGTGGTCGTTCAATTTTTGTCGTCTACATAGGTACGTAGAATCGACGGATAGTCTGTTCTCTGCGACGATTGCACCCGGAGGGGTGTCGTCGGATGCCTTTGTCCAGATTGGGACAGGAGGTTTTATAAATAAGCAACCATTCGACCATTAAAGCCTTTGGTCTTGTTTGAGACCGGTTGTATAGCCACTAAGAGTTTTTGTGCTTAATTTTTAATCGGATTGTGACAACATTAAATTTACACTAAGTGTCAAACTTAGTTATTTTAAACAAATAAGCCCGTCTAGATATTACCCAGACGGACAGACAATTATCAATTCATACCAAGTATCAAACCTAGTCAAATCAACAAAGGATCCATCTTAGTTAGTTAAATAAAAATCCGTCTGAATATTACCTAGGCGGAGAAACAAAAATGATTTTGCAAACAAAGTCTGAATTCTCATTAATTGACTCACTGTTTACTAAAAACTGATTCTCAAAAGTAGTATTTTTTCAAATTGTCTACATTCCAAGTTCTAGGCAGGCGCCTGCCGTCTAGAGTTTCCAGGCGGTAGGTGCCGCCTCTTACTTCTTCATAGATCCGGTAGGGGCCTTCCCAATTTGGAGTTAGCTTTCCCAGCTCATTGGCCCTATTGGTTGCCTCCATTTTTCGTAACACTAAGTTGTCAACTTTCAAGGGATGCTTGTGTACTTTCTTGTTGTAGGCTCTGGTCATTCTCATGACGCAAGGCGGCATTGCCCCTGCGTTCTAGGAGTGAATCCAATGCCAGACGCATTGCTTCCCAGTTTGCCTCTTCATCATATAGCATGACTCTAAGAGTCAGCTCGTAATGTTCGATGGGCAAGACGGCTTCAGCATCGTAAACCATGAGAAATGGGGATTCAGCGGTTGCCCCTTTTGTTGTTGTCCGGATGGCCCATAGGACATTGATTAACTCCTCTGCCCACAAGCCACCGGCTCTTTCAATTTTCTTTTTAATTCCGTCTGAGATTAGTTTGTTGAAGGCTTCAACTTGGTCGTTTGCTTGGGGTCGGCCGACTGATGCAAAACAGCCTGAGATCCCTTGATCTCCCAACCAAGTTTTTAGCTGAGGCCTCTCAAACTGAGGACCGTTATCGAACACCATAGACATAGGTACCCCATATCGATTGATAATGTTCTTCCAGATGAAGGAAATTACGTCTGAGGTCTTGATGTTCTTAACCGCCTCAGCCTCTACCCACTTGGTGAAATAATCCACAGCCACCAAGATGTAGCACTTACCGCCTGGAGCTGGCGTGCAAGGACCTAGAATGTCCATGCCCCATTTTGCAAACGGGATTGGGTTATGGATGGCCGTCAGATCAGTATCCGGACGGTGAATAAGTTTGCTAAATTTTTGGCACTTGTCACATTTCTTCACCAACTCATTGGCGTCTGCCTCAAGAGTAGGCCAAAAATAATGTCGTCTGGCTCGGACGGCTAGGGACCTGCCGCCTATGTGAGAGGCGCAGAATCCCGAGTGCAAGTCTTCGAGAACTTCCTTCCCCTTTTCTGGGGTGACACACTTCAACAGAGGCTTAAGAAACCCCGCCTTGAAGAGTTCTCCGTTTCTCAACTCGAAACCTGCAGCTCGCTTCTTCAGGACGACTGCATCCTGTGGCGAATCAGGAAGCGTACCGTTTGAAAGATAGGCCCGTATGCCATCCATCTAGGTAGAGCTTCAAACCAGAATTCCAATGGGATCTTCATAGATGCTTCTTTTTTCAAGAACTTCCCAGAACACTGACCGAGGCGTATCATGGCAGGCGGAAGATGCCAGTTTTAACAGCGCATCCGCCTGGTTATTTTCCGACCTAGGCACTTGATTCAGACGGAATTCCTCAAGTGCCCCAGCCTCTTCTTTGACTGCCTGAAGATATTTGATCATAGTCGGATGAGTTACCTCATATTTTCCCTCATACTAGCTAATGACCAATTGTGAATCAGAGTAGGCGTCAATTTTCATGGCCCGTGCCCCCTTACACATACGGATGTCGGCTAGTAGGGCTTCATATTCCGCCTCAATATTAGAGGCCTGAAACTTGAAGCATAGTGCATATTCAAATCTGTCTCCTTCAGGAGACTCGTAGATTACGCCTGCACCACAACCGTTCTTTGTAGAGCTCCCGTCTACATACACTTTCCAAACCTGATCAAGATTATCCGGAGCCACCGGATGGGTCATTTCAACAATGAAGTCGGCAAACGCCTGACCTTTCACTGCCTTTCTTGGTTCATAAGTGATTTCAAGACTTCGCATTTCAATAGCCAATTTTAACATTCTCCCGGATGACTTCAAGGTAGGCATTGGCCTCTTGAGTGGCTGGTCAGCGTAAATCACCACAGGATGTGCCAAAAAGTAAGGCTTCAGCATTTTGAATGCCATATACATAGCAAGGCCAAATTTTTCAACCATGGGGTACCGGAGTGTAGCATTTTTGAGAACATGGCTAATGAAGTAAATCGGGAGCTGCACGCCGTCTCGCTCAGCAGGGAGAACGACACTGATGGCATGATCTGAGACGACTAAATGCATGCACATCGTCTCCCTAGGCAAAGGATTGACCAACCTAGGTAGAGAATGTAAATGTTCTTTCAACTTCTGGAATGCCGCCTTAGCATCATCCCCCCATTCAAACCTGGTCTTCTTCCTGATTGCTTGGAAGAAGTAAAGGCATTTGTCGCCAGACCGGCTGAGGAATCTCCCCAAGGCGGCCAGGCAACCGGTGAGTCTCTGAACTTCTATGACAGAATGGGGTGACTTCATATCAATCACCGCTTGTACCTTTTCGGGGTTAGCCTCTATCCCCCTTTGATCAATCATGAATCCGAGAAACTTCCCAGACTCAACACCAAAGACGCATTTCTTTGGATTCAGCATGACCTTATGCCGCCTAAGGGTGGTGAATGTTTCTCGGAGATCAGCAAGGTGATCCGTCTGTAGCTTGGATTTGACTATCATGTCATCAATGTACGCCTCCACATTCCTCCCAATTTGATTAATGAAGACCGTATTAATCATTCGTTGGAAAGTGGCAGGCGCGTTTTTCAAGCCAAACGGCATCACAGTATAACGAAATAACCCCTGATCAGTGACGAAGGCCATCTTCTCTTGATCCTTTTTCCACAGGGGTATCTGATGGAAGTCGGAGTAGGCATCCATAAAGCTCATTAAGGCGTGGCCGGCTGTAGAGTCGACAAGACTGTCGATCTTTGGAAGCGGGTAACTGTCCTTTGGACACGCCTTGTTAAGGTTTGTGTAATCAACACACATGCGCCAGGTCCCATTCGGTTTTTACTAAGGACCACATTGGCCACCCAGTCGGGAAAGTTACAAGGCCGAATGAACCTGGCGTCTAGCAGCTTTTTAACCTCGGCAGCTACCGCCTGACTTCTTTCCTCGCCGTGGTTTCTTTTCTTTTGCCGGATGGGCTTCTTTTTGGGGTCCACAGCGAGTTTGTGGACAGCGAGATCCGGGCTGACGCCTGGCATCTCTTCCACTTCAAAGGCAAAAATGTCTTTGAATTCTTTCAGCAGAAGGTGCAAGCTTGCACCCTAGGTAGCATGAGCAATCGTCTCAACCTTTATAGTACGCTATGGACGGCTGTCATCCAAAGCGAGATCAATGTTTTCACTAGCCGATTGGGAACGGAGCTCGTCTGACCGTCACCGGTCAGTGATTGCTATTTTTTCTTTTTCTTCACCTCCACCAACAGAGGTGCCTTTCTTTTCTTCCCGGCTGCTGGTGGGACAGGTGCTGGGTCGACATCCTTGACATTGCCAAGGTCTATTGGTTCTTGGTCGCCTGGGGCCACAATATTTTTGACGGCTGAGAGATAGCACTCCCGGGCTGTCTTTTGATCCCCATTCAAGGAACCAACAGAGCCGTCATCCCTCTCATACTTGATGAGCATGAGAGACGGGATGATTACCGCCTTGGCTTCGTTGAGAGTTGGCCGACCAAGGATAATGTTGTAGGCAGTCAACTCCTCAACGACTAAGAATCTGACGATAATATGTCGTCCCTGGCCTTTCTCTCCCAGCCGGATAGGTAAGTCAATTCTCTCGGCTGGGTAGACCATCCCGCCCCCAAAACCAACCAGGGGGTGGGTGACCGGATGCATGCTGCTGACATTGTATTTCAGTTTTTGCAGGCACCGGAGGCTGATGATGTCTGATGAGCTGCCGGTGTCAATAAGGATTCTTCCAACCAGCTGGTTAGCAACCTTACATTCAATGACGACCGGGTCATCATGCGGACGGCGGACGCTGCCCCTGTCCTTCTCAGTGATCAAAATGTCTGGGAAGGAGGTGCTTCCAGACGCCTGCTCATCATCATCCTTGTCCATCTTTCGAAGATGGCTCTTGGTGCCCCGGATGGTAGGGCCACCATAGGAGAACCCGCCTGCTATTGTGTGGACCGGCTCCTTGTCGGTATCCGAGCTACTAGCAGGTTGGAGGGTAGCCTTGGATGACTGACCCTTGTTCTTCTTCTTTATTTTGTCGGCTGAGTAGATCGGCTGTCTTTCTGCTTGTCGAACTTCTTGGAGTCCAACTGGTTACCACGCGAGCAGAGGTCGGTAGCTTGAATGTAGCTTTCCGCCTTCCTTAGGGCCGCCTGTAAAGTGAAAGCCCCTTTCTGACTAGGTAGAACTTAAAGGTCGACCCGTCTCTCTGACCCTTGAAGAAGTCTGTAAAAGCTACCTCATCAGACAGTCCTTGAATCTGACTTCTGATCAGATTGAACCGCCTGACATATGAGCGCATCCCTTCTCTCTCTCCCTGCTTAACAGTTCTCAAGTCAAGGCTTGTTTTCTTAGCAGGGATGTTCATTGAGAAGTTGGAAGCAAATAGGAAGGCGAGCTTCTTGAAATTGTCAATGGAATCGGCAGGCAAGTTGCCAAACCATTGTTGGGCAATGCCCTTCAATGTAGCCGGGAAGCATCGACACCAAGTGGCATCATCCAGCCCCTGTAAGTACACGAGGTTGGTGTATGCCATTAGGTGATCTTCCGCGTTGGTTGTACCATCATAGGTACCCACCAATAAAATCTTAACCTTGGCCGGCTGTGCCGCCTCGGTTATCTCCCGGGTGAACGCAGAAGGTTATTCACCGAGGCGAAGAAGACGGAACTGCCAGTCCAGTGGCTGGACATTTTGATATGCCGCCTAACCTTCGAAGAGAGCCGGCTGCATGAAAGGAGGGGGATACTGGCCATAAACCTGAGTAGGTACATACGACACAATTCCAATTATCTGAGGGCCAGAGTGGACGATATTACCACCCGTCTGGCTCTCATGCAGTGAGGGAGCATTCCCTGCAGAAGTATTGTTGAAGCTGTCCGGAAAGTACGACGTTGATGCCGACTCAGACAGCTGTTGATTTCTCTTCTGGTTGATTATTTCTCGAAATCAAGAGATGATTTTGTACTTCTCACCGGCTGTTGAGTCCGGCGGGTGTTATTGGTATTCCTCTTGGGAAGAAGAATCTTGGACCAATCAATAGTCCCGACTGCCTTCTCCTTTGGATGGGGAGTTGGCTGCCGATCTTTGACTGACTTCCCCTTTTCCAGAGGAGCCTTCTTGGCCGACTGACCTCTACTTGGGCCAGCCCGGGTCTAGGTGATCAACTCTTTAATTTCACCCTTGAAACTTGTCATGAACCTCATGATTTTGTCTCGGGTGACTGGTGCTGATCCTGCTGCCGTATGGGTTTCCCTTCCGGCTGCCCAGGGGGTTGACTTGCACCCGCCTGGGTGGCACCCCGCTCCAGAGTCTCTCTAGGCAGGATGCGTTTGATTCTCAAAGAGCCGTCATCGGCTATAAAGGTTTCGACCTAGGGATCTTCATCCTCCTGGTCTGTAAAGACTTCTGGGTCATCGCCCAGACGGTTAAGGGGTACAGACTCTTGAACCATCTTCGAGGTACTCTCCCCACAGACGGGGCAAAATGTTTTGGGTGTTTTTGTCCCTCGGGAGAGTTACAACACGAAGACTGATCCGGCGTGAGCTGTACCTGCAAAACAAACGGAGACACCGGTTGGGTGGTGCTCCGCCTCCGACGCACAAGTTAGAAACTTGAAGGGAGAGAAAAAGTTGCGAAAATTTAGGTGGGTATCTGCCCGGATTCCAAGCTCAGGTGTCTCTATCATAGAGATTGTTTGTAATAATGGAAAAACGTGTCCTCCAAAAGAGGGAAATTTTCTATTTATAGGGTCCGCGGGATTTGTGCCCCTGATTAGGTCATTGATCTCTAATCATTGGTGGGTTGCGCCGCATTGTGGCGTTCTCGGGATTTGGGCCTGAAGGCCGCCATTTTTCCCAATTTTCTGGTGCGACACATGTCAAGCAGGGATTGGTCCACGTTGGGCCATCATAAGGCTAACACGTGCCATCCTCTGATTGGACCACGTGGCGAGGTAAAATTACCCTAAACACCTTGGATGGGCGATGATGTGTCTGATGCACCTTAGGAATAATAAGCCATTGGATGGGCGATGATGTGTCTTACGCCCCTTAGGGCTAATAAGCCCCTTGGATGGGCAATGATGTGTTTGACGCCCCTTAGGGCTAATGAGCCCCTTGGATGGGCGATGATGTGTCTTACGCCCCTTAGGGCTAATTTAGCCCTTTGGATGGGCGATGATTTTTCTAACGCCCCTTAGTTCTAATGAGCCTCTTTTATGGGTGATGATGTGTCTAGTGCCCATTAGGGCTTATAAGCCCCTTGGATAAGCGATGATGTGTCTCACGCCCCTTAGGGCTAATTAGCCCCTTGGATTGGCGATGATGTGTATGACGCCCCTTATGGCTAATAAAAATCTTGGATGGGTAACGATGTGTCTGACGCCCCTTAGTGCTAATGTGCCCCTTGCATGGGCGATGATGTGTCTAACGACCCTTAGGGCTAATTGAGCCCCTTGGATGGGCCATGATGTATCTCACGCCCCTTAGGGCTAATGTTCCCATTTGATAGGCGATGACATGTCTAATGCCCCTAGGGCTAATGGGCCCCTTGGATTGGCGATGATGTGTTTGAAACCCCTTAGGGCTAATGAGCCCCTTCGATGGGTAATGATGTGTCTGACGCCCCTTAGGGCTAATAAACCCCTTAGGGTCTGCGATGATGTGTGCATACGCCCCTTAAGGCTAATGAGCCCCTTAGATAGGCAATGATGTGTCTGATGCCCATAAGGGTTAATGAGCCCCTTGGATGGGCGATGGTGTGTCTCACGCCCCTTAAGGCTAATGAGCCCCTTTGATGGGCGATGATGTGTCTCACACCACTAAGGGCTAATGAGCCCCTTGGATGGGCGATAATGTGTCTGATGCCCCTTATGGCTAATTGAGCCCCTTGGATGGGCGATGATGTGTCTCACGCCCCGTAGTTTTAATAAGCCCCTTGGATGGGCTAATGAGCAACTTGGATGGGCGATGATGTCTCTCACACCCCTTAGGGCTAATGGGCCCCTTGGATTGGCGATGATGTGTATGACGCCCCTCATGGCTAATGAGCCCCTTGGATGGGTAATGATGCGTCTGACACACTTGAGGGCAACTAAGCCCCTTGGATGGGCGATGATGTGTCTGACGACCCTAATGGCTAGTGAGCTCCTTCGATGGGTAATGATGTGTCTAACGGCCCTGAGGGCTAATGAACCCCTTAAGGCTAATGAGTCCCTTAGATGGGCGATGATTAGTTTGACGCCCCTTTGGGCTAACGAGCCCCTAAGATGGGCAATTATGTGTCTAACGCCCCTTAGGGCTAATGCGCCCCTCTGATGGGCGATGATGTGTCTTACACCCCTCAGGGCTAATGAGCCCCATGGATGGGCAATGATGTGACTCACGCCCCTTAATGCTAATTAGCCCCTTGGATGGACGATGATGTGTCTTACGCTCCTTAGAGCAATTAAGCCCTTTGGATTGGCGATGATGTGTCTGACGCCCCTCTGGGCTAATGAGCCCCTTGGATGAGCGATGATGTGTGTGATGCACCTTAGGGTTAATGATTTCCATGGATGGGCGATGATGTGTCTGATGCACCTTAGGAATAATGAGCCCCTTGGATGGGCCATGATGTGTCTCACGCCCCTTAGGGCTAATGAGCCCCTTGGATGGGCAATTATGTGTTTGACGCCCCTTAGGGATAATGAGCCCCTTGGATGGGCGATGATGTGTCTGATGCCCCTTAGGGCTAATTGAGCCCCTTGGATGGGCGATGACGTTTCTAACGCTCCTTAGTTCTCAGGAGCCCCTTGGATGGGTGATAATGTGTCTAATGCCCTTTAGGGTTTATGAGCCCCTTGGATAGGCGATGATGTGTCTCACGCCCCTTAGGGCTCATTGGCCCCTTGGATTGGTGATGATTTGTCCAACACCCCTCAGGGCTAATGAGCCCTTTGGAAAGGTAATGATTTGACTCACGCACCTTAAGGCTAATTAGGCCCTAGGATGGGCGATGATGTGTGTGACGCTACTTAGAGCTATTGAGCCCCTTTAATAGGCCATGATGTGTCTCCTCCCCTTAATTCTAATGAGCCCCTTGGATGGGCGATGATGTGTCTGATGCCCCTAAGGGCTTATGAGCCCCTTTGAAGGGCGATGATGTGTCTAACGCCCCTTAGGGATAATGGGCTCCTTGGATGGGCGATGATGTGTATAACGCCCCTTAGGGTTAATGAGCCCCTTAGATGGGTAATGATGTGTATAACGCCCCTATGGGATAATAAGCCCCTTGGATGGGCGATGATTTGTCTAAAACCCCTCAGCGCTAATGAGCCCCTTAGACGGGCAATGATTTGACTCACGCCCCTTAAGGCTAATTAGCCCCTTGGATGGGCGATGATGTGGCTGACGCTCCTTAGATCAATTGAGCCCCTTGGATACGTGATGATGTGTCTGATTCTTCTTACGGCTAATGAGCCCCTTGGATGGGCGATTAAGTGTCTTACGCCCCTTAAGGAAATTGAGCCCCTTGGATGGGCGATGATGTGTCTAATGAACATTAGGAATAATAACTCCCTTGGATAGGCGATGATGTGTCTGATGCCCCTTAGGGCATGAGCCCCTTAGATAGGCGATGATGTTTCAAACGACCCTTAGGGCTAATGAGCCCCTTGGATGGGCGATGATGTGTCTGACACCCCTCAGGGCTAATGAGCCCCTTAGACTGTCAATTATTTGACTCACGCCGCTTAAGGCTAATAAGCCCCTTGGATGGGCGATGATGTGTCTGACGCTCCTTAAATCAATTGAGCCCCTTGGATGGGTGATGATGTGTATGATTCCCCTTAGGGCTAATGAGCCCCATGGTAGGGCGATTATGCGTCTGACGCCCCTTAGGGCAATTGAGCCCCTTGGATGGGCGATGATGTGTCTGATGCACCTTGGGAATAATGAGCCCCTTGGATAGGCGATGATGTGTCTCACAACACTTAGGGCTAAAGAGCTCCTTTGATGGGTGATGATGTGTCTGATGCCCCTTAGTGCTAATGAGCCCCTTGGATGGGCGATGATTTATCTAACACCCCTCAGGGCTAATGAGCCCCTTGGATGGGCAATGATTGGACTCACGCCCCTTATGGCTAATTAGCCCCTTGGATGGGCTATAATGTGTCTGACGCTCCTTAGAGCAATTGAGCCCCTTGGATATGCAATGATGTGTCTTTTCCCCTTAGTTCAAATGAGCCCCTTTGATGCGCGATGATGTGTCTGATGCCCCTTAGGGCTTATAAGCCCCTTGGAAGGGCGATGATGTTTCTTACGCCCCTTAGGGCTAATGAGCCCCTTGGATGGGCGATTATGTGTCTCACGCCCGTTAGGGCTAATGGGCCCTTTGGGTTGGCAATGATGTGTATGACGCCCCGTAGGGATAATGAGCCCCTTGGATGGGCGATGATGTGTCTGATACACCTGAGGAATAATGAGCCCCTTGGATGGGCGATGATGTGTCTCACGCCCCTTAGGGCTAATGAGCCCCTTGGATAGGCGATGATGTGTTTGACGCCCTTTAGGGCTAATGAGCCTTTGGATGGGTAATGATGTCTCTAACGCCCCTCTAGGCTAATGAGCCCTTTGGATGGATGTTGATATATCTAATGCACCTTAGGGATAATGAGCCCCTTGGATGGGCGATTATGTGTCTTATGCACCTTAGGAATAATGAGCCCCTTGGATGGGCGATGATGTGTCTCACGCCCCTTAGGGCTAATGAGCCCCTTGGATAGGCGATGATGTGTTTGACGCCCTTTAGGAATAATGAGTCCCTTAGGTTGGCGATGATGTGTCTCACGCCCCTTATGGCTAACGAGCCCCTTGGATCGGCGATGATGAGTGTGACGCCCCTTAGGGCTAATGAGCCCAATTGACGGGCGATGATGTGTATGACGCCCCTTAGGGCTAAATAAGGCCCTTGGATGGGCGATGATTTGTCTAACACCCCTCAGGGCTAATGAGCCCCTTGGATGGGCAATGTTTTGACTCTCGCCCCTTAAGGCTAATTAGCCCCTTGGATGGGCTATGATGTGTCTGACGCTCCTTAGAGCAATTGAGCCCCTTGGATAAGCAATGATGTGTCTCCTCCCCTTAGTTCTAATGAGCCCCTTTGATGCGCGATGATGTGTCTGATGCCCCTTACGGCTGATGAGTCCCTTGGAAGGGCGATGATGTTTCTTACACCCCTTAGGGTTAATGAGCCCCTTGGATGGGCGATGATGTGTCTCACGCCCGTTGGGGTTAATGGGCCCCTTGGATTGGCAAAGATATGTATGACGCCCCGTAAGGATAATAAGCCCCTTGGATGGGCGATTATGTGTCTGATACACCTTAGGAATAATGAGCCCCTTGGTTGGGCGATGATGTGTCTCACGCCCGTTAGGGCTAATGAATCCCTTGGATAGGCGATGATGTCTTTGACGCCCTTTAGGGCTAATGAGCCCCTTGGATAAGTAATGATATGTCTCTTGCCCCTTGGATGTGCGATAATGTGTCTGATGCACCTTAGGGATAATGAGCCCCTTGGATGTGCGATAATGTGTCTGATGCACCTTAGGGATAATGAGCCCCTTGGATGGGCGATGATTTGTCTGATACACCTTAAGGCAAATTAGCCCCTTGGATGGGCGATGATGTGCTGATGCACCTTAGGATTAATGAACCCCTTGGATGGGCGATGATGTGTCTCACGCCCCTTAGGGCTAATGAGCCCCTTGGATAGGCGATGATGTGTTTGACGCCCTTTAGGAATAATAAGCCCCTTGGATTGGCGATGATGTGTCTCACGCCCCTTAGGGCTAATGAGCCCATTGGACGGGCGATGATGTGTATGACGCCCCTTAGGGCTAATAAGGCCCTTGGATGGGCGATGATTTGTCTAACACCCCTCAGGGCTAATGAGCCTCTTACACGGGCAATGATTTGACTCACGCCCCTTAAGGCTAATTAGCCCCTTGGATGGGCGATGATATTTGTGACGCTCCTTAGAGCAATTGAGCCCCTTCGATAGGGGATGATGTGTCTCCTCCCCTTAGTTCTAATGAGCCCCTTGGATGGACGATGATGTGTCTGATGCCCCTTAGGGCTTATGAGCCCCTTGGAAGGGCGATGATGTGTCTAACGCCCCTTAGGGATAATGGGCTCCTTGGATTGGCGATGATGTGTATAACGCCCCTTAGGGCTAGTAAGCCCCTTGGATGGGTAATGATGTGTCTAACGCCCCTATGGGATAATAAGCCCCTTGGATGGGCGATGATGTGTCTGATGCACCTTAGGAATAATGAGCCCCTTGGATTGGCAATGATGTGTCTTGTTTTGGGTGTTTTTGTCCCTTGGGAGAGTTACAACACGAATACTGATCCGTAGTGAGTTGTACCTGCAAAACAAACGGAGACACCGGTTGGGTGGTGCTCCGCCTCCGACGCACAAGTCAGTAACTTGAAACGGAATAGATAGAACGGAAATTTAGATGGGTATCTGCTCGGATTCCAAGCACAGGTCTTTCTTTGATGTAAGAGAATGAGGGTGTAATTAATGATTCAATGTGTCCCCCAAAGTGGGGAAATATCTCCCTATTTATAGGGTGGTTGGAAAATGCGCCCCTATCTAGGTCACTTGACCTAGATTTTAGTGGGCTGCGTTGTTTTACGGCTTGCTTAGGAATCTGGGCCTTTGAAGGCCGCCATTTTGGAAACATATATCAGGGCGCCAAGTGTCAAGAGGATGTTGAGCCACATGGGCCATCCTAAGCTCGACACGTGGCGACCTCTCATTGGGCCACGTGTCTAGGGTAAAAATACCCTAAACATTTGCCCCTCACAGGTCGCACGTGCATGTCACGTGGGGCCTGTGACACGTGTCCACCTCTCATAGGTGAGCAGTAACGGGGTAAACATTTGAATTTCAAATCAAAATTTTCCCCCCACTTTTACTTTCTATAAATAGAAATTACCTCCCCTCCTTTTCACACTTTACATTTACATTGACTTTTTAGAGAGAGAAAAAGAGAGATTCTAGAGAGATTTTTCTCTGCTCCCGCCTGCATAATCAGCGAGTTTTCAAGCTTCCGAGTGCTAGAAGTTCATCACCTGGCTCACCGGCTGTAGCGGTTTTCAGATTTTCCAGAGTTAAAGCAAGGTAACCGCCTGTACCATTTTAGCTTTTCTCCCTTTCAATTTTCATACCGTTTTTTGCCTGTATACCCGGCTTTCTTAATAGAACATAAATGAGTTCCCAATCCACCCACTCGGCACTGCCTAGGACACTCAACCGATCCCTAGGAACGGCTGAGTCTAGAACAAGGGGTGCCTCTTCTGGACTGTCGGAACCAATATGCTCATCTCCGAATTCCTCCCTCTCTGTGTCTGTGCAGGACACAATGGCCAGAACGAAACAAACGGCCAGGCGGTCTAAGAGCCGGCGCACCATGAGAGTGCCTGCCGATGAGGTTTTCCCGGAAGGGGATCCAAGGAATTTGGAGGAGAGCGGATCTGACGAGGAGGCTCCCTCTACCTCCGGGAGCTCGGGAGTAAGAGAGGTGGACGGCAAAGGAGCCGCCTCCTCAAATGAAGCCAGCGACGCTGAAGCCGGCCAAGGACCAAGAGCGGAATCCTCCGGCTCTGACCAAGGAGATTTCGCGGCTAACTATCAGCAGCCGCCCAAAGTTGCTGACCATCCCAACCCAAAAAGAACCCGGATGCTGCCGAGTAACATTGCCCTTCTTAATAGCGGGTTCAGGGCTTTTAAAGAGAAACATCCATTTGGAAAGGGTTGGGAAGTTATTGTCCCTCCGGCTGATGTTGTGATGGCCTGGGGGGATGACATTGACCATGCAGATGACTACTTCATCTGCTATGAGGCGGTAATAGAAGCCGGCCTCCGGTTCCCCCTCCACCCCGGGATTAGGAAAATCCTTAAGGGGTATGATATGGGGGTTTGGCAGCTCACACCTAATTCGTAGGTGAACATATTAAGTTACATTGCCGCCTGTGAGTTCCAATACTTGAACCCCAGCTTCTCTGCCTTCGCTCATATGCACTACTTGAGCAAGGCTCCAGGCAGCCATGGGTCATGGTATATGCTGACTACCCTGCCCCAATATCTAATGACTTTGGACAAAGTGTCCAAGTGGTCCGGGTGGAAGGACAAGTTCTATTTGATTTCCTCTCTAACCCTAAGACACAACCGGACACTACGCCGGTACAACACTGAGCCGGCTCTTCTTGGACGTAAATGCCCACTCCCGGAACTATCTACTAAAGCCCGGGAGCAAATCATGGAGCCGGGATTTTTTGAGACAACAACTGAGCCCAAGAACTGGATCCCCCATCCGAACTTCTTCAAAGATGAGCGCTTCTTGTCCGCCTGCGGACTGAGTACGATTTTTTCTAGGGGTAGAATACTTCTCATCCGGAATGATTGTCATTTTATTTTTATTGCAAACTTGCCTTAATTCTTTCTAACTTGACATTCTTGTCTTTGCAGAAGAAGCCCTGAGGATGGTTGACCAGAATAAGACCCCTGCTAAATCTGCGGCGCTACTGCGCAAGGAGGCGACCCTTGTCAAAAAGGCAGCCGTCGAGGCTACGAAGAAAGGCGGGGTAAGACCGCCTGACTTTATGTTTGCATTTTTTTTTACATACCGGTTGGGTATACTTATATTTTGCTTCTTTCTCAGGAGTCCACCAAGAGAATCCCTCGATCATTCTCCAAGCTTCTCAAAAGGCAGGGAGATGATCTGGAGAAGGCTTCGGCTGCCAAAGCCGCAAGGAAGGATCCCCCCCAGAAGCAAAGTTCTGCCCAATCTGGTCGTCCAACGACTAGGGGCAAATCCCTTGCTGTTCTGAAGAAACTGAGTGAAAGCTCAGAACAGCAGAAAGCGCCGGAGGCCTCTACGGCTTCGAAGGGTGGCGAGCCACCTAAGGTTGCAGGCGGTGCGGCAACCGCTAGGGGGGGAGGACAAGCCGGAGACCCATCCGGAAGTTCACGATAAGGAACGAACTGAAATACCTTGGCCACTTAATTTTATGAGAATTAAGACTAAGGTTGATTCTTCAAAAGGGTCAGCCAGCAGCCGACAACGGATTTATGCCAGCTACGCTGCTTCTATCTCACAAAGAACTACTTTTGATGCAGATCTGCTTCCTAACCCGCCAGATCTCGCCGGCTTCGCGAAGCGGATGGTGAGGACCCTCACCCGGTCTGAGAAGGCCTCCATACCTGATCTGCAGGTCGTGGATTTTGACCGGATAATGGGCTCTCTGGCTGAGGTACATGATTCCTCTACCTTGATGTCTTTAATCTTTATTCTGACTAACTCATAAACCGGCTGTTATTGATTCAGGCCATGGTGAGAGTGGACAGTCTCCGGGGCCCCTTAAGGCGGAAACAAGAAGAGGTAAATGACGCCAAACGGAGGGCCCTAGAAAACCTCAACTTTGCTGAACATTCTGATTATATGTGTAATTTAAAGATTAAAGCAGTAGAATTGAAACAGGAGGAGCTGATCCGGAGTTTAACGGCTGCAAACGATGAAGCTAACATCTGGGCTAATGACCTTGACAAGCAGGTGAAGGATGCCAAGTTTGATCTCAAGGCATTAGAGGATGCTGACAAAGAGAATGCCCGACTCCGGACTGACCATGACCTCCTGAAGCTCGAGCTCATGACCCTGCGCAACAAGCAGGCGGATGAGCTGGCCAAGGAGCAAACCCAGCTGACCGAGGAGAATGAGCGGGACAACATGGCCCGGATGAAGATCACCCGGGGCCTCCTCTACCCAGAAATAGACTTTGAGGTCTATAAGCTGAGGTATGATTATGCCACTGAGGTGTATGATGCCCAGCAACTAGGTGATGCTCCTTCGCCTCGCTTCCAAGACTGGGCTGCTGAGCAGGGATATGAAGTCTCGGATGATGAGGAGCCGGCGAATGATCATCAAGAGGGCCAAGCCAGCCAAACTCAGCCGGAGAAGACTCCGCCTCAGCCTTAGGCAAGCCTCCCACCTTTCTGCGGCAATATGCCAATCAATGTTGTTTACCGGCTAGCATGCCGTGTTTTGTTTTATCTTTTTACCAACTATGGGGTTGGATTAACATTTCCACTTTCTTTCTTCACCGGATGTGTCCGGTTAACAATTATTCTGGCCTTTGTGCCATTTCAAATATAAATGAAGTATTCCGACTTAGTCGGATTTTATATACGTCTTGAGTTTTTTCGATTTGAATTTTTATTCCTCTGTTTGCAATTCTATAGTATTTTGCCTAACTTAAAAAAGCATGCGGCAATTTGCAATTCGGGTGCTCTTGCCCCTGGGCGGCTGTGTGATTGGTTTTATGTCAGGCTGATTGATTGGCTTGAAAACACTTGATACTTGGAGAAGTATGGAGTGTTTTTAGGCCAATCAATCACAATGGTGATTGCCCCAAACCAAGTGCACAGCCGGCCATAAAAGCGGGTGTTGTGAGCTTCTTACCTAGACGGTTATATTCCGTCTGGGGTTAACGCGTAGCCATTACACAATCCTTTGCCCCAATAGGGGAAGTGAGTGCAACTTTGGAATAAATAACCCAAGAATCTCTATCAATGACCGACTGATGCCTATGGGCATCCGGTATCTGGAAACTTATTCGTTCTTCCTAGGTTATTTTGGTCAGACGGCTATGAGTTGACCAAATTAGTCGTTCAATTTTTGTCGTCTTCATGGGTAGAACCGACAAATAGTCCGTTCTCTGCGACGATTGCACCCGGAGGGGTGTCGCCGGACGCCTTTGTCCATGTTGGGACAGGCGATTTTATAAAATGAGCAACCATCCGGTCGTTTTGGCCTCTGGCCTTGTTTGAGACCGGTTGTATAGCCACTAAACGTTTTTGCGCTTAGTTTTTAGTCAGAGTATTGAATTTACACCAAGTATTGAACTTAGTTTTTAAAGCAAACGAGTCTGTCTGGGTATTACCCAAACGGACTGGCAAATATTTGATCATACTAAGTATCAAACTTAGTTAGATAAATAGAGAATCCGTCTGAGTATTACCTAGGCGGATAGTCAGGCAGTTGAATAAATAAAGTATTAAACTTAAATAAACAAGAGATCCGAGTATTACCCAAGCGGATAAACAAATGTAACCTTCACTAAGTGTCTAACTTAGTTAGGTAGATGGGGAATCCGCCTGGATATTACCCGGAAGGATAATCAAACGATAACTCATTTTTGCAAACAAAGTCTGAATCTTCATTAATTGACTCACTTTTTACAAAAAGTTTACATTCTCAGAAATAGTACTTTTTTAGATTGTCTACATTCCAAGTTCTAGGCAGGCGCCTGCCTTCTGGAGTTTCCAGGCGGTAGGTGCCATCCCTTACTTCTTCATAGATCCGGTAGGGGCCTTCCCAATTTGGAGTTAGCTTTCCCAACTTATTGGCCCTACCGGTTGCCTCCATTTTCCGTAACACTAAGTCGTCAACTTTCAAAGGACGCTTGTGCACTCTCTTGTTACAGGCTCTGGTCATCCTCAGACGGTATATCTCATGGCGCAGGACAGCATTGCCCCTACGCTCCGGGAGGGAGTCCAATGCCAGCCGCATGGCCTCCCAATTTGCCTCTTCATCATAGAGCAAAACTCTGAGAGTCGGCTCATAATGCTCAATAGGCAAAACGGCTTCAGCACCGTATACCATGAGAAATGGGGTTTCGCCGGTTGCCCCCTTCGCTGTTGTCCGGATGGCCCACAGGACATGAATTGATTCTTCTGCCAATAAGCCACCGGCTCTTTCTATTTTCTTTTTGATGCCGTCTAAGATGAGTTTGTTGAAGGCTTCAACTTGGCCGTTTGCTTGGGGCCGGCCAACAGATGCAAAATAGCTTGAGATCCCCTGATCTCCCAACCAAGTTTTTAGCTGAGGCGTCTCAAACTGAGGACCATTATCAAACACCATAGACATAGGTACCCCGTACCGGGTGATAATGTTCTTCCAAAAGAAGGAAATTACGTTTGAGGTCTTGATGTTTTTGACCGCCTCAGCCTCCACCCACTTGGTGAAGTAATCCACAGCCACCAAGATGTAGCGCTTTCCGCCTAGAGCAGGCGTGTAAGGACCTAGAATGTCCATTCCCCATTTTGCAAACGGGATTGCGCTGTGGATGGCCGTCAAATCAGTAGCCAGTCGGTGAATAAGTTTGCCAAATTTTTGGCACTTGTCACATTTCTTCACCAACTCTTTGGCGTCTGCCTCTAGAGTGGGCCAAAAGTAATGTCGTCTGGCTCTGACGGCTAGGTACCTGCCGCCTATATGAGAGGCGCAGAATCCCGAGTGTAAGTCTTCGAGAACTTCCTTCCCCTTTTCTGGGGTGACACACTTCAACAGGGGTTTAAGAAATCCTGCTTTGAAGAATTCTCCATTTTTCAACTCGAAGCTTGCGGCTCTCTTTTTCAGGACGACTGCTTCCTGTGGTGAATCAGGGAGCGTGCCGTCTGAAAGGTAAGCCCGAATGGCATCCATCCAAGTGGAGCCTCGGTCTAAGATTCCAATGGGCTCTTCATGTATGCTTCTTTTTTCAAGAACGTCCCAAAAAATCGACCGAGGAGTATCACATCAGGCAGATGAAGCTAATTTGGACAAGGCATCCGCCTGGTTGTTATCTGACCTGGGCACTTCATTCAGACGAAATTCCTTAAGTTCCCAGTCTCTTCCTTGACTGCCAAATGATATTTGATCATAGCCGGATGAGTTGCTTCATATGTTCCCTCATACTGGCTAACGACCAACTGTGAATCAGAATAGGCGTCAATCTTCATTGCCCCTACCGCCTTACACATGCGGATTCCAGCTAGCAGGGCTTCATATTCTGCCTCATTATTTGAGGTTTGAAACTTAAACCGCAGTGCATATTCAAATTTGTCCCCCTCTGGGGACTCATATATAATTCCTGCACCATAGCCGTTCTTTGTTGAGCTTCCGTCTACATACACTTTCCAAACCTGGTCAAGATTTTCCGGTTGCACTGGTCGGGTCATTTCAACAATGAAGTCGGCAAACGCCTGACCATTCACTGCTTTCCTAGGTTCAAAAGTGATTTCAAGACTTTGCATTTCAATAGCCCATTTCAACATTCTTCCGGATGACTCCAGGGTAGACATTGGCCGCTTGAGGGGCTGTTCGGTGTAGATTACCACCGCATGGGCCGAGATGCACCTGAGGAATAATGAGCCCCTTGGATGGACGATGATGTGTCTCACGCCCCTTATGGCTAATGATCCCCTTGGATAGGCGATAATGTGTCTGACGCCCTTTAGGAATAATGAGTCCCTTAGGTTGGCGATGATGTGTCTAACACCCCTCAGGCTAATGAGCCCCTTAGACGGGCAATGACTTGAGTCACGCTCCTTAAGGCTAATTAGCCCCTTGGATGGGCGACGATATGTCTGACGCTCCTTAGATCAATTGAGCCCCTTGGATGGGTGATGATGTGTCTGATTCCCCTTTGGGCTAATGAGCCCCTTGGATGGGCGATTATGTGTGTAACGCCCCTTAGGGCAATCGAGCCCTTTGGATGGGCGATGATGCGTCTGATGCAGCATGGGAATAATAGCCCCTTGGATAGGCATTTATGTGTCTCACGACCCTTAGGGATGAAGAGCCCCTTGGATGGGTGATAATGTGTCTGATGCTCCTTAGGGCTTATGAGCCCCTTAGATGGGCGATGATGTGTCTTACGACCCTTAGGGCTAATGAGCCCCTTGGATTGGCGACTATGTGTCCCACTTTTGTTAGGGCTAATGGGCCCCTTGGATTGGCGATGATGTGTATGACGCCCCTTAGGGCTAATGAGCCCCTTGGATGGGTAATGAGGTGTGTCATTCCCCTCTGGCTAATGAGCCCCTTGGATGGACGATGATGTGTCTGATGCATCTTTGGGATAATTAGCCCCTTGGATGGGCGATGATGTGTCTGATGCAACTTAGGAATAATGAGCCCCTTGGATGGGCGATGATGTGTCTCACGCCCCTTATGGCTAATGAGCCCCTTGGGTGGGCGATGATGTGTCTGATGCTCCTTAGGAATAATGAGCCCCTTGGATTGACGATGATGTGTCTCACGCCCCTTATGGCTAATGAGCCCCTTGGATGGGCGATTATTTGTCTAACACCCCTTAGGGCTAATGATCCCCTTGGATGTGCGATGATGTGTCTAACGCCCCTTAGGGTTAATAAGCCCCTTGGATGGGTGATGATTTGTCTGACACCCCTCAGGGCTAATGAGCCCCTTAGACGGGCAATGATTTGAGTCACGCCCCTTAAGGCTAATTAGCCCCTTGGACAGGCGATGATGTGTCTGACGCTCCTTAGATAAATTGAGCCCCTTGGATGTGTGATGATGTGTCTGATTCCACTTTGGGCTAATGAGCCCCTTGGATGGGCGATTATGTGTCTAACGCCCCTTAGGGCAATCGAGCCCCTTAGATGGGCGATTATGTGTCTGATGCACCGAGGGAATAATAGTCCCTTGGATAGGCGATTATGTGTCTCACGACCCTTCGGGCTAAAGAGCCCCTTGGATGGGTGATGATGTGTCTGATGCCCCTTAGGGCTAATGAGCCCCTTAGATGGGCGATGATGTGTCTGACGACCCTTAGGGCTAATGAGCTCCTTGGATGGGCGACTATGTGTCCCACGCCCGTTAGGGCTAATGGGCCCCTTGGATTGGCGATGATGTGTAAGACGCCCCTTGGGGCTAATGAGCCCCTTGGATGGGTATTGATGTGTCTCATGTCCCTCTGGCTAATGAGCCCCTTTAATGGGCGATGATGTGTCTGATGCACCTTAGGAATAATGAGCCCCTTGGATGGGCGATGATGTGTTTCACGCCCCTTATGGCTAATGAGCCCCTTGGATGGGTAATGATGTGTCTAACTCCCCTCTAGGCTAATAAACCCCTTGGATGGGCGTTGATGTGTCTGATGCACCTTAGGAATAATGAGCCCCTTGGATGGGCGTTGATGTGTTTGACGCCCCATAGGGATAATGAGCCCCTTTGATGGGCGATTATGTGTGTGACGCCCCTTTGGGCTAATGAGCCCATTGGATGGGCGATGATGTGTATGACGCCCCTTTGGGCTAATAAGCCCCTTGGATGGGCGATGATTTGTCTAACACCCCTCAGAGCTAATGAGCCCCTTGGACGGGCAATGATTTGACTCACGTCCCTTAACGCTGATTAGCCCCTTGGATGGGCGATGATGTGTCTAACGCTCCTTAGAGCAATTGAGCCCCTTAGATAGGCAATGATGTGTCTCATGCCCCTCTAGGCTAATGAGCCCTTTGGATGGGCGATGATGTGTCTTATGCACCTTAGGGATAATGAGCCCCTTGGATGGGCGATGATGTGTCTAATGCACCTTAGGAATAATGAGCCCCTTGGATGGGCGATGATGTGTCTCACGCCCCTTATGGCTAATGAGCCTCTTGGATAGGCAATGATGTGTTTGACGCCCTTTAGGGCTAATGAGCCCCTTGGATGGGTAATGATGTCTCTAACGCCCCTCTAGGCTAATGTGCCCCTTGGATGGGCGTTGATGTATGTGATGCACCTTAGGAATAATGAGCTCCTTGGATTGGCGATGATGTGTCTCACGCTCCTTATGGCTAATGAGCCCCTTGGATAGGCGATGAATTGTCTAACACCCCTCAGGGCTAATGAGCCCCTTGGATTGGCGATGATTTGACTCACGCCCCTTAAGGCTAATTAGCCCCTTGGATGGGCGATGATGTGTCTTACGCTCCTTATAGCAACTAAGCCCCTTGGATAGGCAATGATGTGTCTCATGCCCCTTTAGGCAAATTAGCCCCTTGGATGGGCGATGATGTGTCTGATGCAACTTAGGGATAATGAGCCCCTTGGATGGGCGATGATGTGTCTAATGCACCTGAGAAATAATGAGCCCCTTGGATGGGCGATGTTGTGTCTGACGCCCCTTATGGCTAATGATCCCCTTGGATGGGCGATGATGTGTCTGATGCCCCTTAGGGTTAATAAGCCCCTTGGATGGGCGATGATTTGTCTGACACCCCTCAGGGCTAATGAGCCCCTTAGACGGACAATGATTTGAGTCACGCCCCTTAAAGCTAATTAGCCCCTTGGATGGGCGATGATGTGTCTTACGCTCCTTAGATCAATTGAGCCCCTTGGATGGGTGATGATGTGTCTGATTCCCCTTTGGTCTAATGAGCCCCTTGGATGCGCGATTATGTGTCTAACGCCCCTTAGGGCAATCGAGCCCCTTGGATGGGCGATGATGTGTCTGATGCAGCATGGGAATAATAGCCCCTTGGATAGGCGATTATGTGTCTCACGCCCCTTAGGGCTAAAGAGCCCCTTGGATGGGTGATGATGTGTCTGATGCCCCTTAGGGCTAATGAGCCCCTTAGATGGGCGATGATGTGTCTGACGGCCCTTAGGGCTAATGAGCTCCTTGGATGGGCGACTATGTGTCCCACGCCCGTTAGGGCTAATGGGCCCCTTGGATTGGCGATGATGTGTATGACGCCCCTTGGGGATAATGAGCCCCTTGGATGGGTAATGATGTGTCTCATGCCCCTCTGGCTAATGAGCCCCTTGGATGGGCGATGATGTGTCTGATGCATCTTAGGGATAATTAGCCCCTTGGATGGGCGATGATGTGTCTGATGCACCTTAGGAATAATGAGCCCCTTGGATGGCCGATGATGTGTTTCACGCCCCTTACGGCTAATGAGCCCCTTGGATGGGTAATGATGTGTCTAACGCCCCTCTAGGCTAATGAGCCTCTTGGATGGGCGTTGATGTGTCTGATGCACCTTAGGAATAACGAGCCCCTTGAATTGGCGATGATGTGTCTCATGCCCCTGATGGCTAATAAGCCCCTTGGATGGGCGATGATGTGTTTGACGCCCCATAGGGATAATGAGCCCCTTGGACGGGCGATTATGTGTGTGACGCCCCTTAGGGCTAATGAGCCCATTGGATGGGCGATGATGTGTATGACGCCCCTTAGGGCTAATAAGCCCCTTGGATGGGCGATGATTTGTCTAACACCCCTCAGGGCTAATGAGTCCCTTGGACGGGCAATGATTTGACTCACGCCCCTTAAGGCTAATTAGCCCCTTGGATGGGCGATGATGTGTCTTACGCTCCTTAGAGCAAATGAGCCCCTTGGTAAGCAATGATGTGTCTCATGCCCCTCTAGGCTAATGAGCCCTTTAAATGGGCGATGATGTGTCTTATGCACCTTAGGGATAATGAGCCCCTTCGATGGGCGATGATGTGTCTGATGCACCTTAGAAATAATGAAACCCTTGGATGGGCGATGATGTGTCTCACGCTCCTTATGGCTAATGATCCCCTTGGATGGGTAATGATGTCTCTAACGCCCCTGTAGGCTAATGAACCCCTTGGATGGGCGTTAATGTATCTGATGCACCTTTGGAATAATGAGCTCCTTGGATTAGCGATGATGTGTCACACGCCCCTTATGGCTAATGAGCCACTTGGATAAGCGATGATTTGTCTAACACCCCTCAGTGCTAATGAGCCCCTTGGATGGGCGATAATTTGACTCACACCCCTTATGGCTAATTAGCCCTTTCGATGGGTGATGATGTGTCTTACGCTCCTTAGAGCAATTGAGCCCCTTGGATAGACAATGATGTGTCTCATGCCCCTCTAGGCGAATGAGCCCCTAGGATGGGCGATGATGTGTCTGATGCAGCATAGGGATAATTAGCCCCTTGGATGGGTAATGATGTGTCTAACGCCCATCTAGGATAATGAGCCCCTTGGATGGGCGATGATGTGTCTCACGCCCCTTATGGGTAATGAGCCCCTTGGATGGGTGATGATGTGTCTGATACCCCTTAGGGCTAACGAGCCCCTTGGACGGGCGATTATGTGACTGACGCCCCTAAGGGCAATTGAGCCCCTTGGATGGGCGATGATTTGTCTGATGCACCTTGGGAATAATAGGCCCTTGGATAGGCGATGATGTGTCTCACGACCCTTAGGGCTAAAGAGCCCCTTGGATGGGTGCCGATGTGTTTGATGCCCCCTAGGGCTAATGAACCCCTTTAATGGGCGATGATGTGTCTGACAACCCTTAGGGCTAATGCACCCCTTGGATGGGCGATGATCTGTCTCACGCCCGTTAGGGCTTATGGGCCCCTTGGATTGGCGATGATGTGTATGACGCCCCTTAGGGCTAATGAGCCCCTTGGATGGGCGATTATGTGGGTGACGCCCCTTAGGGCTAGTGAGCCCATTGGATAAGCGATGATTTGTCTAACACCCCTCAGGGCTAATGAGCCCCTTGGATGGGCAATGATTTGACTCACGCCCCATAAGGCTAATTAGCCCCTTCGATGGGCGATGATGTGTGTGACGCTCTTTAGAGCAATTGAGCCCTTTCGATAGGCGATGATGTGTCTCCTCCCCTTAGTTCTAATGAGCCCCTTGGTTTAGCGATGATGTGTCTGATGGCCCTTAGGGCTTATGAGCCCCTCGGAAGGGCGATGATGTGTCTAACGCCGCTTAGAGATAATAGGCTACTTGGATTGGCGATGATATGTATAATGCCCCTTAGGGCTAATGAGCCCATTGGATGGGTAATGATGTGTCTAACGCCTCTATGGGATAATGAGCCCCTTGGATGGGCGATGATGTGTCTGATGCTCCTTAGGAATAATGAGCCCCTTGGATTGACGATGATGTGTCTCACGCCCCTTATGGCTAATGAGCCCTTTGGATGGGCGATGATGTGTGACGCACCTTAGGGCTAATGAGCCCCTTGGATGGGCGATTATGTGTCTCACGACCCTTAGGGCTAAAGAGCCCCTTGGATGGGTGATGATGTGTCTGATGCACCTAAGGAATAATGAGCCCTTTGGATGGGCGACGATTTGTCTAACACCCCTCAGGGCTAATGAGCCCCTTGGATGGGCAATGATTTAACTCACGCCCCTTAAGGCTAATTAGCCTCTTGGATGGGTGATGATGTGTCTTACGCTCCTTAGAGCAATTGAGCCCCTTCGATAGGCAATGATATGTCTCCTCCACTTAGTTCTAATGTGCCCCTTTGATAGGCGATGATTTGTCTAATGCCTCTTAGGGCTTATGAGCCCCTTGGAAGTGCGATGATGTTTCTCACGCCCTTTAGGGCTAATGAGCCCCTTGGATGGGTAATGATGTCTCTAACGCCCCTCTAGGCTAATGAGCCCCTTGGATGGGCGTTGATGTATCTGATGCACCTTTGGAATAACGAGCCCCTTAGATTGGCGATGATGTGTCTCACGCCCCTTATAGCTAATGAGCCCCTTGGAAGGGCGATGAAGTGTTTGACGCCCCTTAGGGCTAATGAGCCCCTTGGATGGGCGATTATGTGGGTGACGCCCCTTAGGGCTTATGAGCCCATTCGATGGACGATGATTTGTCTAACACCCCTCAGGGCTAATGAGCCGTTTGGATGGGATATGAATTGACTCACGCCCATTAAGGCTAATGAGCCCCTTCGATGGGCGATCATGTGTCTCCTCCCCTTAGTTCTAATGAGCCCCTTAGATGGGCGATGATGTGTCAGATGCCCCTTAGGGCTTATGATCCCCTTAGACGGGCAATGATTTGAGCCGCTTGGATGGGTGATGATGTGTCTGATTCCCCTTAGGGCTAATGAGCCCCATGGATGGGCGATGATGTGTCTGATGCACCTTGAAAATAATAGCCCCTAGGATGGGTGATGATGTGTCACACGACCCTTAGGGCTAAAGAGCCCCTTGGATGGGTGATGATGTGTTTGATGCCCCTTAGGGTTAATAAGCTCCCTTGGATGGGCGATGATGTGTCTGACGACCCTTAGGGCTAGTGAGCCCCTTGGATGGGCAATGATGTGTCTCATGCCCGTTAGGGCTTATGGCCCCCTTGGTTTTGCGATGATGTAAATGACGCCCCTTAGGGCTAATGAGCCCCTCGGATGGGTAATGATGTGCCTCATGGCCCTCTGGGCTAATGAGCCCCTTGGAAGGGCGATGATGTGTCTGATGCATCTTAGGGATAATTAGCCCCTTGGATGGGCGATGATGTGTCTGATGCACCTTAGGAATAATGAGCCCCTTGGAGGGGCGATGATGTGTCACAAGCCCTTTAGGGCTAATCAGCCCCTTGGATGGGTAAAGTTGTGTCTAACGCCCCTCTAGGCTAATGAGCCCCTTGGATGGGCGATGATGTGTCTGACGCTCCTTAGAGCAATTGAGCCCCTTGGATAGGCAATGATGTGTCTCATCCTCTTAGTTCTAATAAGCCCCTTTGATGGTCGATGATGTGTCTGATGTCCCGTAGGGCTAATGATCCCCTTGGATGAGCGAGGATGTGTCTGACGCTCCTTAGAGAAATTTAGCCCCTTGGATAGGCAATGATGTGTCTCCTCCTCTTAGTTATAATAATCCCCTTTGATGGCCGATGATGTGTCTGATGCCCCTTAGGTCTAATGAGCCCCTTGGATGGGCGAAGATGTGTCTCACGCCTGTTAGGGCTAATGGGCCCCTTAGATTGGCGATTATGTGTATGACACCCCTTAGGGCTATTGAGCCCCTTGGATGGGTAATGATGTGTCTCAATTCCCTCTAGGCTAATGAGCCCCTTGGATGGGCGATGATGTGTCTGATGCACCTTAGGGATAATGAGCCCCTTGGATGGGAGATGATGTGTTCGATGCACCTGAGGAATAATGAGCCCCTTGGATGGGCGATGATGTGTCTTAAGCACCTTATGGCTAATGAGCCCCTTGGATAGGCGATGATGTGTTTGATGCCCTTTAAAGCCAATGAGCCCCTTGGATGGGTAATGATGTGTCTAACGCCCCTCTGGGTTACTGAGCCCCTTGTATGGGCGATGATGTGTCTGATGCACCTTAGGAATAATGAGCCCCTTGGATTGGCGATGATGTGTCTCACGCCCCTTATTGCTAATGAGCCCCTTGGATGCGCGTTGATGTGTTTGACGTCCCTTAGGGCTAATGAGCCCCTAGGATGGGCGATTATGTGTCTAACGCCCCTTGGATGGGCGATGATGTGTCTGACGCCCCTTAGGGCTAATGAGCCCCTTTAAGGGCAATGATTTGTCTAACACCCCTCAGGGCTAATGAGCCCCTTGGATGGGCAATGATCTGACTCACGCCCCTTATGGATAATTAGCCCCTTGGATGGGCGATGATGCGTCTAACGCTCCTTAAATCAAATGAGCCCCTTGGATAGGCGATGATCTGTCTCCTCCCCTTAGTTCTAATGAGCCCCTTGGATGGGCGATGATGTGTCTGATGCCCTTTAGGGCTTATGAACCGCTTTGAAGTGCAATGATGTCTCTCACGCCCCTTAGGGCTAATGGGCCCCTTGGATTGGCGATGATGTGTATGACGCCTCTTAGGGCTAATGAGCCCCTTGAATGGGTGATGATGTGTCTGATGCACCTTAGGAATAATGAGCCCCTAAGATGGGCGATGATGTGTCTCACGCACCTTATGGCTAATGAGCCCCTTGGATGGGTAATGATGTGTCTAACGCCCCTCTGGGATATTGAGCCCCTTGGATGGGCGATGATGTGTTTGATGCACCTTAGGAATAATGAGCCCCTCGGATTGGCGATGATGTGTCTCACACCCCTTATGGCTAATGAGTCCCTTGGATGAGCGTTGATGTGTTTGACGCCCCTTGGGGCTAATGAGCCCCTTGGATGGGCGATTATGTGTCTGACGCCCCTTAGGGCTAATGAGCCCCTTGGATGGGCGATGATGTGTCTGACGCCCCTTAAGGCTAATGAGCCCCTTGGATGGGCAATGATTGTCTGACACCCCTCTGGGCAAACGAGCCCTTTGGATGGGCAATGATCTGACTCACGCCTCTTTAGGCTAATTAGCCCCTTGGATGGGCGATGATGTATCTGACGCTCCTTAGATCAATTAAGCCCCTTGGATAGGCGATGATGTGTCTCCTCCCCTTAGTTCTAATGAGCCCCTTTGATGGGCGATGATGTGTCTTATGCCCTATAGGGCTTATGAGCCCCTTGGAAGGGCGATGATATTTCTCACGCCCCTTAGGGCTAATGTGTCCCTTGGATTGGCGGTCATGTGTAAGACGCCCCTTAGGGCTATTGAGCCTCTAGGAAGGGTAATGATGTGTCTCATGTCCCTATGGGCTAAAGAGCCCCTTGGATGGGCGATGATGTGTCTGATGCACCTTAGGGATTATGAGCCCCTTAGATGGGCGATGATTTGTCTAATGCACCTTAGGAATAATGAGCCCTTTGGATGGGCGATGATGTGTCTCACGCCCCTTAGGGCTAATGATCCCCTTTGATAGGTGATGATGTGTCTGACGCCCTGTAGGGCTAATGAGCCCCTTGGGTGGGCGATAATGTGTCTCACGCCCTTTAGGGCTAATAAGCCCCTTGGATGGACGATGATTTGTTTGACACCCCTCAGGGCTAATGAGCCACTTGGATGGGTAATGATTTGACTCACGCCCCGTAAGGCGAATTAGCCCCTTGGATGGGCGATAATGTGTTTGACGCCTTTTAGGGCTAATGAGCCCCTTGGATGGGTGATGATGTGTCTCACGCCCTTTAGGGCTAATGAACCCCTTGGATGGGCGATGATTTATCTGACCCCCCTCAGGCTAATGAGCCCCTTGGATGGGTAATGATTTAACTCATGCCCCTTAAGGCTAATTAGCCCCTTGGATGGGCGAAGATGTGTGTGACCCTCCTCAGAGCAATTTAGCCCCTTGGATAGGCGATGATGTATCTCCTCCCCTTAGTTCTAATGAGCCCCTTAGATGGGCGATGATGTGTTTGTTTCCCCTTAGGGGTTATGAGATCCTTGGTAGGGCGATGATGTGTCTCACGCCCCATAGAGCTAATGGGCTCCTTGGATTGGCGATAATGTACATGACGCCGCTTAGGGCTAATGAGCCCCTTGGTTGGGTAATGATGTGTCTAACGCCCTTCTGGGCTATAAAGCCCCTTGGATGGGCGATGATGTGTCTGATGCACCTTAGGAATAATGAGCCCCTCGGATTGGCGATGATGTGTCTCACGCCCCTTATGGCTAATGAGCCCCTTAGATGGGGGATGATGTGTTTGACGCCCCTTAGGGCTAATGAGCCCCTTGGACGGGCGATTATGTGTCTAGCGCCCCCTTAGGGCTAATGAGCCCCTTAGATGGGCGATGATGTGTCTGACTCCCCTTAGGGCTCATGAGCCCCTTGGATGAGCGATAATTTGTCTTACACCCCTTAGGGCTTATGAGCCCCTTGGATGGGTAATGATTTGACTCACGCCCCTTAACACGAATTAGCACCTTGGATGGGCGATGATGTGTTTGACGCCCTTTAGGGCTAATAAGCCCCTTGGATGGGCGATGATGTGTCTCACGCCTTTTAAGGCTAATGAGCCCCTTGGATGGGCGAAGATTTGTGTGACACCACTCAGGGCTAATGAGCCCCTTGGATGGGTAATGATTTGACTCATGCCCCTTAAGGCTAATTAGCCCTTTGGATGGGCGATGATGTGTCTAACGCTCCTTATATCAATTGAGCCCCTTGGATAGGCGATGATGTGTCTTCTCAAGGTTGTTGTCCACTTCAATTTCTAATTCGTCCTCCTCTTCATGCTCGATCAAAGTGACAATCTTTTTATTTGGACAATCACTAGCCAAATGTCCAAGGCCTTGACACCTAAAACATCTTCTTGGGGCTGGTTTAGGGTTTGAATTTTGGGTGTTTTGTGAAGGTGGTTTAGAAGTAGGCTGATTGGATGTGGGTTTGAAAGGTGGGAAATTGGATGTTTGATTTTTTTGGGGAAATGAGTTTTGAGGTGCAATACGTGATGATTCACTTTTGCATCTTGCTTTTTGTTGCTGCTCAATCTTATGTGCTAAGATAATGAGCTCTTCAAGGGTGGTGTAAGGGTGTAGTTCGGCCACATTGGCTATTTTTGGGTCAAGTCCTCCCAGAAAGCGCACCAATGTTTGAGGTTCATCTTCCTCTACTCCACACTTCATGACAAATCCTTCAAATTCCCTAGCATATTCTTCTACTGATTTTGTACCTTGTTTGAGGTTGTGGAACTTGGAAAAGTTTTCTTGCATATAGTATGTGGGAAGAAACTTTTGTTTCAGCATCTTTTTCATCTTGGTCCACGATCTCACTTTCTCTTTGTCTTGCCTTTCCCTTTTGGCACACACACTAGCCCACCAAGTTGAGGTATATTTTCTTAACTTCAAGGCTACAATCTTCACCTTTTTTTCTCCCAGTGTTTGCTTGTAATCAAACACTCTCTCCACCGTTCTAAGCCATTCTACAAACTCATCAGCATCGAGTTTGCCATCATACTCCGGGATGTCAGCCTTAATGTCATTATTAGTCTGTGACCTTTCTCTTTCATGAAAAGGCCTATCATTGTGATTGAAATTAGATTCACTCAATTCTTCATCACTATGATTGGGTGAGCCCTCTTTTTGATGGCGCAACTTAGTAGAAAGATCTTTTAACTGATCTTGCAAATATTGCATTCGCTACTCCATAGCTTCTTTATCTTGTGCAACCTTATTGACATATTCTTGCCAATTAGGGGGTGGGATGTCGGACATGGTTTGTGTTTGGGGTATGTGTTTGGGTATGTGTTTGGGGTATGTGTTTGGGTATTTGTTTTACTAGATCCCCCTCCTTCTAGCGCCAAATGTTGTATATTTGGAGTAACACTCGAAATACACAAGGGATAAACCAAGGGATAGATAAATCTAAAGAACCAAAGGCTTCATAGATAAAGTCACACCACTAAGAAACGTTTTGTATTCCTAAGATCACAATCCAACTAGTAACCTAAACTAGCTAACTAAGCAAAGGAAACGAAATTCCAAATCCAAGAATTTCAGGTTTTTTTTTTTTCTAATCCAAGAAACGAATGTAAGACAAGTTTTTGTTTGAATAATCTGATTTTTTTCATTCACATTTGCTTGCTATTTACAGTAAACAAGCATCCTTAAGTACAAGCTAACTTAAGTGGCTGTTCAGCTCACTTGTTACACGCCTAAGCTAAAGCTAAGTACAAATCAGCTTTTTGTTGTCTAGATACATTAATAAAAGAAGCCTTATTTAACTAGATACATCAAAGAGAATTAAGAGAGTGTAACTCCCCTTAATTCACGCCCATCCAAGCAGCAAGTTGGAGATGTATTTCCTCCAATATTCACGCCCAAATTCAAACAGCAAAGAAGTGTAACTCCTCCTTGGTTCAAGCCTTGAAATTAGCTTGAATGTATGTGGAAAAGGGTGTACTTGGACACCCTTTAGTTGCTCCAAAAGCTGACTGAATTAAACAGCCAATTGAAGGCTGAAATTAAGGCTTAAGATGCTCCAATGTTGACTGATATCAACGGCCACTTGAAGGCTGAAGTTAAGGCTTGTAATGGCTTGTAATTCCTCTTTGAAAACTGATTGTAACTCCCAAGTCAAAGCTTTGAAATTCCTTGTAAAAGAATTTCGGATTCCAAGCTTAAATGGCTGCCATTTTGATGTATCTTTGTACTTGTACTTTTGTGTGAATGTGACAATATTTTTCGAACTAAAATCAGCTAAAAAGAACTTAGAAAAATATAACTAATTTGCAAACTTAAAATGATTAAAGTTTACAATTTATTCAAAGCAAAAAAAGAACTAGAATAAACTAGTTAATAAGAACAACAAGAAATTCAAGGGGTTGAATATCTTGCTGCCCAAGGATAGAATGCATAGCACCAATACATGATGCTACATCTTGAACCAAAGAAATGTCCATAACCAAGTTGTTAGGCTTGGCTACAACATTCCCCCCTTCTTGAAAAGAGTTTGCCCTCAAACTCGGCAACTCTTCAAACTCATCATAGTAAGGTGATAAATCAGCCACATTAAAGGTGCTAGAAACACCATAATCTCCGGGCAACTCAACTTTGTAAGCATTATCATTCACCTTTTCAACAATAGAAAATGGACCATCACTACAAGGACTAACCTTGGACCGCCGTTTGGAAGGAAATCTTTCCTTTAGAAGATGAATCCAAACTAAGTCACCGGGCTGAAAACGGACCTGCTTTCTTTTCTTGTCATAGTATGCCATGAGGGTACTAAAATTCCGCACAAATATTCTATAGAAAGAAGCAAGTCCATGAAAGCTTCGAACTTGTTGAATGGTTTGTGGCGTGGGCCACTGACGAATTGCAGCAACTTTCTTTTCATCAACTTCAATGCCTTGTGATGAGACTTTAAAGCCAAGAAAAATAACTTGTGAAGTGAAGAAATTACACTTCTCTAAGTTACCATACAATTTCTCACGTTCAAGGGTTTCAAAAACCTGTTGCAAGTGCATAGAATGCTCTTCTTCCTCCCTAATATACACCAAAATATCATCAAAATAAACTACAACAAATTTACCCATGAAAGGTTGCATAACCTGATTCATAAGGCGCATAAATGTAAAAGGTGCATTAGACAAACCAAATGGCATCACAAGCCACTCATAGAGGCCCTCCTTTGTCTTGAAAGCGGTCTTCCATTCATCTCCTTCGAAAATTCGAATTTGATGATAGCCACTTCTCAAATCAATTTTAGAGAACACTTTAGAACCATGCAAATCATCAAGTAAATCATTCAACCTTGGAATAGGAAACCGGTACTTGATAGTGATTTTATTGATTGACCTACTATCAACACACATTCTCCATTCTCCATTCTTCTTAGGCACAATCAAAGTAGGACAAGCACATGGACTAAGAGAATTACAAATAAGACCCTTGGACAGTAATTCTTCCACTTGCCTCCTAATCTCTTCGGTTTCTTTTGGAGTGGTTTTATAGGCTGGTTTGTTTGGGAGCATTGATCCGGGAACAAGATCAATTTTGTGTTGTATGTCACGTTTTGGGGGTAGGCCATGGGGGATGTCTTCGGGGAAAACATGGGAAAAGGTTTTGAGAAGAGGGGTGAGGAGTGGGTGTGGTTCTTTTTGTGTCGGTTGGGAAGGGGTATCAAGTTGGCTTAAAATGAATTGTTTGTGAGCTTTATACTCATGCAATTCTGATTTTATGAGAGTGGTTAGGGAAGTGGGGGGTGTGGATATGGGGTGGCCGTTTTTAAGGTTTAGAGGGGTAAGGATTATTTTCTGTCCATCCTTAGTGAAGGAATATGTGTTTTTATACCCATCATGCATTACACGCCTATCAAACAACCAAGGTCTACCAAGTAAAATATGACATGCATCCATAGGTATAACATCACACCATAATTCTTCCTCATAAGTTTTACCAATGCTAAATGATAACAAGACTTGTTGTGTTACTTGAATCCCTTTACCATGATTTAGCCATTGAATCACATAAGGTTTAGGGTGAGGGACGGTTTTTATTTTCAGCTTGTCTATCATTACTTGTGAAGCTACATTGGTACAACTACCTCCATCAATAATCAAGGTACATACCTTACCACCAATGGTGCAACGAGTGTGAAAGATTGCCTCACGTTGCAAACTCCCTTCTTTGCCAATCATATTGCTTAGTGTATGTCGAACCACCAAGCATTCTCCTTCATCCGGTCCAAGACACGCATAATCATCATTCTCCTCAAGGTTGCTGTCCACTTAAATTTCTAATTCGTCCTCCTCTTCATGCTCGATCAAAGTGACAATCTTTTTATTTGGACAATCACTAGCCAAATGTCCAAGGCCTTGACACCTAAAACATCTTCTTGGGGCTGGTTTAGGGTTGGAATTTTGGGTGTTTTGTGAAGGTGGTTTAGAAGTAGGCTGATTGGATGTGGGTTTGAAAGGTGGGAAATTGGATGTTTGCTTTTTTGGGGGAAATGAGGTTTGAGGTGCAATTCGTGATGATTCACTTTTGCCTCTTGCTTTTTATTGCTGTTCAATCTTATGTGCTAAGATAATGAGCTCTTCAAGGGATGTGTAAGGGTGTAGTTCGGCCACATTGGCTATTTTTAGGTCAAGTCCTCCCAGAAAGCGCACCAATGTTTGAGGTTCATCTTCCTCTACTCCACACTTCATGAAAAATCCTTCAAATTCCCTATCATATTCTTCTACTGATTTTGTACCTTGTTTGAGGTTGTGGAACTTGGAAAAGTTTTCTTGCACATAGTATGTGGGAAGAAACTTTTGTTTCAGCATCTTTTTCATCTTGGTCCACGATCTCACTTTCTCTTTGTCTTGCCTTTCCCTTTTGGCACACACACTAGCCCACCAAGTTGAGGCATATTTTCTTAACTTCAAGGCTACAATCTTCACCTTTTTTTCTTCCAGTGTTTGCTTGTAATCAAACACTCTCTCCACCGTTCTAAGCCATTCTACAAACTCATCAGCATCGAGTTTGCCATCATACTCCGGGATGTCAGCCTTAATGTCATTATTAGGCCGTGACCATTCTCTTTCATGAAAAGGCCTATCATTGTGATTGAAATTAGATTCACTCAATTCTTCATCACTATGATTGGGTGAGCCCTCTTTTTGATGGCGCAACTTAGTAGAAAGATCTTTTAACTGATCTTGCAAATATTGCATTCGCTGCTCCATATCTTCTTTTTCTTGTGCAACCTTATTGACATATTCTTGCCAATTAGGGGGTGGGATGTCGGACATGGTTTGTGTTTGGGGTATGTGTTTGGGTATGTGTTTGGGGTATGTGTTTGGGTATTTGTTTTGCTAGATCCCCCTCCTTCTAGCGCCAAATGTTGTATATTTGGAATAACACTCGAAATACACAAGGGATAAACCAAGGGATAGATAAGGCTAAAGAACCGTAGGCTTCTTAGATAAAGTCACACCACTAAGAAACGTTTTGGATTCCTAAGATCACAAGACAACTAGTAGCCTAAACTAGCTAACTAAGCAAAGGAAACGAAATTCCAAATCTAAGAATTTCAGGTTTTTTGTTTCTAATCCAAGAAACGAATGTAAGACAAGTTTTTTGTTTGAATAATCTGATTTTTTTCATTCACATTTTCTTGCTATTTATAGTAAACAAGCATCCTTAAGTACAAGCTAACTTAAGTGGCTGTTCAGCTCACTTGTTACACGCCTAAGCTAAAGTTAAGTACAACTCAGCTTTTTATTGTCTAGATATATTAATAAAAGAAGCCTTATTTAACTAGATACATCAAAGAGAAAATGGTGGCTTATAACCTCCAAATTAAGGCTGAAATAAAATCAGAATTAAGAGAGTGTAACTCCCCTTAATTCATGCCCATCCAAGCAGCAAGTTGGAGATGTATTTCCTCCAATATTCACGCCCAAATTCAAACAGCAAAGAAGTGTAACTCCTCCTTGGTTCAAGCCTTGAAATTAGCTTGAATTTATGTGGAAAAGGGTGTACTTGGACGCCCTTTAGTTGCTCCAAAAGCTGACTGAATTAAACAGCCAATTGAAGGCTGAAATTAAGGCTTAAGATGCCCAAATGTTGACTGATATCAACGGCCACTTGAAGGCTGAAGTTAAGGCTTGTAATGGCTTGTAATTCCTCTTTGAAAACTGATTGTAACTCCCAAGTCAAAGCTTTGAAATTCCTTGTAAAAGAATTTTGGATTCCAAGCTTAAATGGCTGCCATTTTGATGTATCTTTGTACTTGTAATTTTGTGTGAATGTGACAATATTTTTCGAACTAAAATCAGCTAAAAAGAACTAAGAAAAAAATATAACTAATTTGCAAACTTAAAATGACTAAAGTTTACAATTTATTCAAAGCAAAAAAAGAACTAGAATAAACTAGTTAATAAGAACAACAAGAAATTCAAGGGATTGAATATCTTGCTGCCCATGGATAGAATGCATAGCACCAATACATGATGCTACGTCTTGAATCAAAGAAATGTCCATAACCAAGTTGTTATGCTTGGCTACAACATTCCCCCCTTCTTGAAAAGAGTTTGCCCTCAAACTCGGCAACTCTTCAAACTCATCATAGTAAGGTGATAAATCAGCCACATTAAAGGAGCTAGAAACACCATAATCTCCGGGCAACTCAACTTTGTAAGCATTATCATTCACCTTTTCAACAATAGTAAATGGACCATCACTACGAGGACTAACCTTGGACCGCCTTTTGGAAGGAAATCTTTCCTTTCGAAGATGAATCCAAACTAAGTCACCGGGCTGAAAACGGACCTCCTTTCGTTTCTTGTCATAGTATGCCATGAGGGTACTAAAATTCCGCACAAATCTTCTATAGAAAGAAGCAAGTCCATGAAAGCTTCGAACTTGTTGAATGGTTTGTGGCGTGGGCCACTGACGAATTGCAGCAACTTTCTTTTCATCAACTTCAATGCCTTGTGATGAGACTTTAAAGCCAAGAAAAATAACTTGGGAAGTGAAGAAATTACACTTCTCTAAGTTACCATACAATTTCTCACGTTCAAGGGCTTCAAAAACCTGTTGCAAGTGCATAGAATGCTCTTCTTCCTCTCTACTATACACCAAAATATCATCAAAATAAACTACAACAAATTTACCCATGAAAGGTTGCATAACCTGATTCATAAGGCGCATAAATGTAGAAGGTGCATTAGACAAACCAATGGCATCACAAGCCACTCATAGAGGCCCTCCTTTGTCTTGAAAGCGGTCTTCCATTCATCTCCTTCGAAAATTCGAATTTGATGATAGCCACTTCTCAAATCAATTTTAGAGAACACTTTAGAACCATGCAAATCATCAAGTAAATCATTCAACCTTGGAATAGGAAACCGGTACTTGATAGTGATTTTATTGATTGACCTACTATCAACACACATTCTCCATTCTCCATTCTTCTTAGGCACAATCAAAGTAGGACAAGCACATGGACTAAGAGACTTACGAATAAGACCCTTGGACAGTAATTCTTCCACTTGCCTCCTATTCTCTTCGGTTTCTTTTGGAGTGGTTCTATAGGCTGGTTTGTTTGGGAGCATTGATCCGGGAACAAGATCAATTTTGTGTTGTATGTCACGTTTTGGGGGTAGGCCATGGGGGATGTCTTCGGGGAAAACATGGGAAAAGGTTTTGAGAAGAGGGGTGAGGAGTGGGTGTGGTACTTTTTGTGTCGGTTGGGAAGGGGTATCAAGTTGGCTTAAAATGAATTGTTTGTGAGCTTTATACTCATGCAATTCTGATTTTATGAGAGTGGTTAGGGAAGTGGGGGGTGTGGATATGGGGTGGCCGTTTTTGAGGTTTAGAGGGGTAAGGAGTATTTTCTGTCCATCCTTAGTGAAGGAATATGTGTTTTTATACCCATCATGCATCACACGCCTATCAAACAGCCAAGGTCTACCAAGTAAAATATGACATGCATCCATAGGTATAACATCACACCATAATTCTTACTCATAAGTTTTACCAATGCTAAATGATAACAAGACTTGTTGTGTTACTTGAATCCCTTTACCATGATGTAGCCATTGAATCACATAAGGTTTAGGGTGAGGGACGGTTTTTATTTTCAGCTTGTCTATCATTACTTGTGAAGCTACATTGGTACAACTACCTCCATCAATAATCAAGGTACATACCTTACCACCAATGGTGCAACGAGTGTGAAAGATTGCCTCACGTTGCAAACTCCCTTCTTTGCCAATCATATTGCTTAGTGTACGTCGAACCACCAAGCATTCTCCTTCATTCGGTCCAAGACACGCATAATCATCATTCTCCTCAAGGTTGCTGTCCACTTCAATTTCTAATTCGTCCTCCTCTTCATGCTCGATCAAAGTGACAATCTTTTTATTTGGACAATCACTAGCCAAATGTCCAAGGCCTTGACACCTAAAACATCTTCTTGGGGCTGGTTTAGGGTTGGAATTTTGGGTGTTTTGTGAAGGTGGTTTAGAAGTAGGCTGATTGGATGTGGGTTTGAAAGGTGGGAAATTGGATGTTTGCTTTTTTTGGGGAAATGAGGTTTGAGGTGCAATACGTGATGATTCACTTTTGCCTCTTGCTTTTTGTTGCTGCTCAATCTTATGTGCTAAGATAATAAGCTCTTCAAGGGTGGTGTAAGGGTGTAGTTCGGCCACATTGGCTATTTTGGGTCAAGTCCTCCCAGAGAGCGCACCAATGTTTGAGGTTCATCTTCCTCTACTCCACACTTCATGACAAATCCTTCAAATTCCCTATCATATTCTTCTACTGATTTTGTACCTTGTTTGAGGTTGTGGAACTTGGAAAAGTTTTCTTGCACATAGTATGTGGGAAGAAACTTTTGTTTCAGCATCTTTTTCATCTTGGTCCACGATCTCACTTTCTCTTTGTCTTGCCTTTCCCTTTTGGCACACACACTAGCCCACCAAGTTGAGGCATATTTTCATAACTTCAAGGCTACAATCTTCACCTTTTTTTCTTCCAGTGTTTGCTTGTAATCAAACACTCTCTCCACCGTTCTAAGCCATTCTACAAACTCATCAGCATCGAGTTTGCCATCATACTCCGGGATGTCAGCCTTAATGTCATTATTAGGCCGTGACCTTTCTCTTTCATGAAAAGGCCTATCATTGTGATTGAAATTAGATTCACTCAATTCTTCATCACTATGATTGGGTGAGCCCTCTTTTTGATGGCGCAACTTAGTAGAAAGATCTTTTAACTGATCTTGCAAATATTGCATTCGCTGCTCCATATCTTCTTTATCTTGTGCAACCTTATTGACATATTCTTGCCAATTAGGGGGTGGGATGTCGGACATGGTTTGTGTTTGGGGTATGTGTTTGGGGTATGTGTTTGGGTATTTGTTTTGCTAGATCCCCCTCCTTCTAGCGCCAAATGTTGTATATTTGGAGTAACACTCGAAATACACAAGGGATAAACCAAGGGATAGATAAGGCTAAAGAACCAAAGGCTTCTTAGATAAAGTCACACCACTAAGAAACGTTTTGGATTCCTAAGATCACAAGCCAACTAGTAGCCTAAACTAGCTAACTAAGCAAAGGAAACGAAATTCCAAATCCAAGAATTTCAGGTTTTTTGTTTCTAATCCAAGAAACAAATGTAAGACAAGTTTTTTGTTTGAATAATCTGATTTTTTTTCATTCACATTTGCTTGCTATTTATAGTAAACAAGCATCCTTAAGTACAAGCTAACTTAAGTGGCTGTTCAGCTCACTTGTTACACGCCTAAGCTAAAGCTAAGTACAACTCAGCTTTTTGTTGTCTAGATACATTAATAAAAGAAGCCTTATTTAACTAGATACATCAAAGAGAAAATGGTGGCTTATAACCTCCAAATTAAGGCTGAAATAAAATCAGAATTAAGAGAGTGTAACTCCCCTTAATTCACGCCCATCCAAGCAGCAAGTTGGAGATGTATTTCCTCCAATATTCACGCCCAAATTCAAACAGCAAAGAAGTGTAACTCCTCCTTGGTTCAAGCCTTGAAATTAGCTTGAATGTATGTGGACAAGGGTGTACTTGGACACCCTTTAGTTGCTCCAAAAGCTGACTGAATTAAACAGCCAATTGAAGGCTGAAATTAAGGCTTAAGATGCTCTAATGTTGACTGATATCAACGGCCACTTGAAGGCTGAAGTTAAGGCTTGTAATGGCTTGTAATTCCTCTTTGAAAACTGATTATAACTCCCAAGTCAAAGCTTTGAAATTCTTTGTAAAAGAATTTCGGATTCCAAGCTTAAATGGCTGCCATTTTGATGTATCTTTGTACTTGTACTTTTGTGTGAATGTGACAATATTTTTCAAACTAAAATCAGCTAAAAAGAACTAAGAAAAAATATAACTAATTTGCAAACTTAAAATGACTTAAGTTTACAATTTATTCAAATCATAAAAAGAACTAGAATAAACTAGTTAATAAGAACAACAAGAAATTCAAGGGATTGAATATCTTGCTGCCCATGGATAGAATGCATAGCACCAATACATGATGCTACGTCTTGAACCAAAGAAATGTCCATAACCAAGTTGTTAGGCTTGGCTACAACAACGCCCCTAAAGGCTAATTAGCCCCTTGCATGGGCAATGATGTGTGTGACGCTCCTTAGAGCAACTGAGTCACTTGGATAGGCGATGATGTGTCTCCTCCCCCTTAGTTCTAATAAGCCCCTTGGATGGGCGATGATGTGTCTGATGCCCCTTAGGGTTTATGAGCCCCTTGGAAGAGCGATGACGTGTCTCACGCCCCTTAGGGCTAATGGGCTCCTTGGATTGGCGTTGATGTGTAAGACTCCCCTTAGGGCGAATGAGCCCCTTGGATGGGTAATGATGTGTCTAACGCCCCTCTGGGTTAATAATAGCAAATGGACCATCACTACAAGGACTAACCTTGGACCGCCGTTTGGAAGGAAATCTTTCCTTTCGAAGATGAATCCAAACTAAGTCACCGGGCTGAAAACGGACCTCCTTTCTTTTCTTGTCATAGTTTGCCATGAGGGTACTAAAATTCCGCACAAATCTTCTATAGAAAGAAGCAAGTCCATGAAAGCTTCGAACTTGTTGAATGGTTTGTGGCGTGGGCCACTCACGAATTGCAGCAACTTTCTTTTCATCAACTTCAATGCCTTGTGATGAGACTTTAAAGCCAAGAAAAATAACTTGGGAAGTGAAGAAATTACACTTCTCTAAGTTACCATACAATTTCTCACGTTCAAGGGCTTCAAAAACCTGTTTCAAGTGCATAGAATGCACTTTTTCCTCCCTACTATACACCAAAATATCATCAAAATAAACTACAACAAATTTACCCATGAAAGGTTGCATAACCTGATTCATAAGGGGCAGAAATGTAGATGGTGCATTAGACAAACCAAATGGCATCGTAAGCCACTCATAGAGGCCCTCCTTTGTCTTGAAAACGGTCTTCCATTCATCTCCTTTGAAAATTCGAATTTGATGATAGCCACTTCTAAAATCAATTTTAGAGAACACTTTAGAACCATGCAAATCATCAAGTAAATCATTCAACCTTGGGATAGGAAACCGGTACTTGATAGTGATTTTATTGATTGACCTACTATCAACACACATTCTCCATTCTCCATTCTTCTTAGGCACAATCAAAGTAGGACAAGCACATGGACTAAGAGACTTACGAATAAGACCCTTGGACAGTAATTCTTCCACTTGCCTCCTAATCTCTTCGGTTTCTTTTGGAGTGGTTCTATAGGCTGGTTTGTTTGGGAGCATTGATCAAGGAACAAGATCAATTTTGTGTTGTATGTCACGTTTTGGGGGTAGGCCATGGGGAATGTCTTCGAGGAAAACATGGGAAAAGGTTTTGAGAAGAGGGGTGAGGAGTGGGTGTGGTTCTTTTTTTGTCGGTTGGGAAGGGGTATCAAGTTGGCTTAAAATGAATTGTTTGTGAGCTTTATACTCATGCAATTCTGATTTTATGAGAGTGGTAAGGGAATTGGGGAGTGTGGATATGGGGTGGCCGTTTTTGAGATTTAAAGGGGTAAGGAGTATTTTTTGTCCATCCTTAGTGAAGGAATATGTGTTTTTATACCCATCATGCATCACACGCCTATCAAACAGCCAAGGTCTACCAAGTAAAATATGACATGCATCCATAGGTATAACATCACACCATAATTCTTCCTCATAAGTTTTACCAATGCTAAATGACAACAAGACTTGTTGTGTTACTTGAATCCCTTTACCATGATTTAGCCATTGAATCACATAAGGTTTAGGGTGAGGGACGATTTTTATTTTCAGCTTGTCTATCATTACTTGTGAAGCTACATTGGTACAACTACCTCCATCAATAATCAAGGTACATACCTTACCACCAATGGTGCAACGAGTGTGAAAGATTGCCTCACGTTGCCAACTCTCTTCTTTGCCAATCATATTGCTTAGTGTACGTCGAACCACCAATCATTCTCCTTCATCCGGTCCAAGACACGCATAATCATCATTCTGCTCAAGGTTGCTGTCCACTTCAATTTCTAATTCGTCCTCCTCTTCATGCTCGATCAAAGTGACAATCTTTTTATTTGGACAATCACTAGCCAAATGTTCAAGGCCTTGACACCTAAAACATCTTCTTGGGGCTGGTTTAGGGTTGGAATTTTGGGTGTTTTGTGAAGGTGGTTTAGAAGTAGGCTGATTGGATGTGGGTTTGAAAGGTGGGAAATTGGATGTTTGCTTTTTTTGGGGAAATGAGGTTTGAGGTGCAATACGTGATGATTCACTTTTGCCTCTTGCTTTTTGTTGCTGCTCAATCTTATGTGCTAAGATAATGAGCTCTTCAAGGGTGGTGTAAGGGTGTAGTTCGGCCACATTGGCTATTTTGGGTCAAGTCCTCCCAGAAAGCGCACCAATGTTTGAGGTTCATCTTCCTCTACTCCACACTTCATGACAAATCCTTCAAATTCCCTATCATATTCTTCTACTGATTTTGTACCTTGTTTGAGGTTGTGGAACTTGGAAAAGTTTTCTTGCACATAGTATGTGGGAAGAAACTTTTATATCAGCATCTTTTTCATCTTGGTCCACGATCTCACTTTCTCATTGTCTTTTCTTTCCCTTTTGGCACACACACTAGCCCACCAAGTTGAGGCATATTTTCTTAACTTCAAGGCTACAATCTTCACCTTTTTTTCTTCCGGTGTTTGCTTGTAATCAAACACTCTCTCCACCGTTCTAAGCCATTCTACAAACTAATCAGCATCGAGTTTGCCATCATACTCCGGGATGTCAGCCTTAATGTCATTATTATGCCGTGACCTTTCTCTTTCATGAAAAGGCCTATCATTGTGATTGAAATTAGATTCACTCAATTCTTCATCACTATGATTGGGTGAGCCCTCTTTTTGATGGCACAACTTAGTAGAAAGATCTTTTAACTGATCTTGCAAATATTGCATTCCCTGCTCCATATCTTCTTTCTCTTGTGCAACCTTATTAACATATTCTTGCCAATTAGGGGGTGGGATGTCGGACATGGTTTGTGTTTGGGGTATGTGTTTGGGTATGTGTTTGGGTATTTGTTTTGCTAGATCACCCTCCTTCTAGCGCCAAATGTTGTATATTTGGAGTAACACTTGAAATACACAAGGGATAAACCAAGGGATAGATAAGGCTAAAGAACCAAAGGCTTCTTAGATAATGTCACACCACTAAGAAACGTTTTGGATTCCTAAGATCACAAGCCAACTAGTAGCCTAAACTAGCTAACTAAGCAAAGGAAATGAAATTCCAAATCCATGAATTTCAGGTTTTTGTTTCTAATCCAAGAAACGAATGTAAGACAAGTTTTTTGTTTAAATAATCTGATTTTTTCATTCACATTTTCTTGCTATTTATAGTAAACAAGCATCCTTAAGTACAAGCTAACTTAAGTGGTTGTTCAGCTCACTTGTTACACGCCTAAGCTAAAGCTAAGTACAAATCAGCTTTTGTTGTCTAGATACATATATAAAAGAAGCCTTATTTAACTAGATACATCAAAGAGAAAATGGTGGCTTATAACCTCCAAATTAAGGCTGATATAAAATCAGAATTAAGAGAGTGTAACTCCCCTTAATTCACGCCCATCCAAGCAGCAAGTTGGAGATGTATTTCCTCCGATAGGCGGTGATGTGTCTCCTCTCCTTAGTTCTTATGAGCCCCGGGGATGGGCAATGATGTGTCTGATGCCCCTTAGGGCTTATGAGCCCCTTGGAAGGGCGATGATGTGTCTGATGCACAATAGGGATAATGAGCCCCTTGGATGGGCGATGATGTGTCTGATGCACCATAGGAATAATGAGCCCCTTGGATGGGCGATGATATGTCTCACGCCCCTTAGGGCTAATGAGCCCCTTGGATAGGCGATGATGTGTCTCATGCCCTTTAGGGTAATAAGCCCCTAGGATGGGCGATGATTTGTCAAACACCCCTCAGGGCTAATGTGCCCCTTGGATGGGTAATGATTTGACTCACGCCCCTTAAGGCTAATTAGCCCCTTGGATGGGCGATGATGTGTGTGACGCTCCTTAGAGCAATTGAGCCCCTTGAATAGGCGATGATGTGTCTCATCCCCTTAGTTCTTAAGAGCCCCTTGGATGGGCGATGATGTGTCTGATGCCCCTTAGGGCTTATGAGCTCCTTGGAAGGGCGATGATGTGTCTCACGCCCCTTAGAGCTAATGCGCTCCTTGGTTTGGCGATGATGTGTAAGACACCCCTTAGGGCTAATGAGCCCCTTGGATGGGTAATGATATGTCTAACGCCCCTCTTGGCTAATGAGCCCCTTGGATGGGCGATGATGTGTCTGATGCACCTTAGGAATAATAAGCCCCTTGGATTGACGATAATGTGTCTCACGCCCCTTGTGGCTAATGAGCCCCTTAGATGGGGGATGATGTGTTTGACGCCCCTTAGGGCTAATGAGCCTGTTGGATGGGCGATGATGCGTCTGACGCCCCTTAGGGCTAATGAGCCCCTTGGATGGGCGATGATTTGTTTGACACCCCTCAAGGCTAATTAGCTCCTTGGATGGGACATGATTTGACTCACGCCCCTTAAGGCTAATTACACCCTTGGATGGGCGATGAAGTGTCTGACGTTCCTTAGATCAATTGAGCCCCTTGGATAGGCAATGATGTGTCTCCTCCCCTTAGTTCTAATGAGCCCTTTTGATGGGCGATGATGTGTCTTATGCCCCTTAGGGCTTATGAGCCCCTTGGAAGGGCGATGATGTTTCTCACACCCCTTAGGGCTAATGGGCCCCTTTGATTGGCGATGATGTGTATGACGCCCCTTCGGGCTAATGAGCCCCTTGGATGGGTAATGATATGACTCATGCCCCTCGGGGCTAATGAGCCCCTTTGATGGGCGATGATGTGTCTGACGCCCCTTAGGGCTAATGAGCCCCTTGGATGGGCGATGATTTGTTTGACACCCCTGAAGGCTAATGAGCTCCTCGGATGGGCAATGATTTGACTCACGCCCCTTAAGGCTAATTACCCCCTTGGATGGGCGATGAAGTGTCTGACGCTCCTTAGATTAATTGAGCCCTTTGGATAGGCGATGATGTGTCACCTCCCCTTAGTTCTAATGAGCCCTTTTGATGGGCGATGATGTGTCTTATGCCCCTTAGGGCTTATGAGCCCCTTGGAAGGGCGATGATGTTTCTCACGCCCCTTAGGGCTAATGGGCCCCTTTGATTGGCGATGATGTGTATGATGCCCCTTAAGGCTAATGAGCCCCTTGGATGGGTAATGATATGTCTCATGCCCCTCGGGGCTAATGAGCCACTTGGATGGGCGATGATGTGTCTGATGCACCTTAGGGATAATGAGCCCCTTAAATGGGTGATGATGTGTCTGATGCACCTTAAGAATAATGAGCCCCTGAAATGGGCGATGATGTGTCCCTCGCCCCTTAGGCTAATGAGCCCCTTGGATGGGCGATAATGTGTTTGACGCTCTTTAGGGCTAATGAGCCCCTTTGATTGGCAATGATGTGTCTCACGCCCTTTAGGGCTAATGAGCCCCTTGGATGGGCGATGATTTGTCTGACACCCTTCAGGGCTAATGAGCCTCTTGGATGGGTAATGATTTGACTCACGCCCCTTAAGGCTATTTAACCCCTTGGATGGGCGATGAAGTGTCTGACGCTCCTTAGATCAATTGAGCCCCTTTGATAGGCGATGATGTGTCTCCTCCGCTTAGTTCTAATGAGCCTTTTGATGGGCGATGATGTGTCTTATGCCCCTTAGGGCCTATGAGCCCCTTAGAAGGGCGATGTTGTTTCTCACGCCCCTTAGGGCTAATGGGTCCCTTGGATTAGCGATGATGTGTATGACGCCCCTTGGGGCTAATGAGCCCCTTGGATGGGTAATGATGTGTCTGAAGTCCCTCTGGGCTAATGTGCCCCTTGGATGGGCGACGATGTGTCTGATGCACCTTAGGGATAATGAGCCCCTTGGATGGGCGATGATGTGTCTGATGCACCTTAGGAAAAATGAGCCTCTTGGATGGGCGATGATGTGTCTCTCGCCCCTTAGGGCTAATGAGCCCCTTGGATGGGCGATGATCCCTCGATCATTCTCCAAGCTTCTCAAAAGGCAGGTTGATGATCTGGATAAGGCTCCGGCTGCCAAAGCCGCAAGGAAGGATCCCCCCCCCCAGAAGCAAAGTTCTGCCCAATCTGGTCGTCCAACGACTGGGGGCAAATCCCCTGCTGTTCTGAAGAAACTGAGTGAAAGCTCAGAACAGCAGAAAGCGCTGGAGGCCTCTACGACTTCGAAGGGTGGCGAGCCACCTAAGGTTGCAGGCGGTGAGGCAACCGCTGGGGGGGAGGACAAGCCGGAGACCCATCCAGAAGTTCACGGTAAGGAACGAACTAAAATACCTTGGCCACTTAATTTTATGAGAATTAAGGCTAAGGTTGATTCTTCAAAAGATTCAGCCAGCAGCCGACAACGGATGAATGCCAGCTACGCTGCTTCTATCTCACAAAGAATTACTTTTGATGCAGATCTGCTTCCTAACCCGCCGGATCTCGCCGGCTTCGCGAAGCGGATGGTGAGGACCCTCACTCGGTCTGAGAAGGCCTCCTTACCAGATCTGCAGGTCGTGGATTTTGACCGGATAATGGGCTCTCTGGATGAGGTACATGATTCCTCTACCTTGATTTCTTTAATCTTTATTCTGACTAACTCATAAACCGGCTGTTATTGATTCAGGCCATGGTGAGAGTGGACAGTCTCCGGGTCCCCTTCAGGCGGAAACAGGAAGAGGTAAATGCCGCCAAACGGAGGGCCCTAGAAAACTTCAACTTTGCTGAACATTCTGATTATATGTGTAATTTAAAGATTAAAGCAGTAGAGTTGAAACAGGAGAAGTTGATCCGGAGTTTAACGGCTGCAAACGATGAAGGTAACAGCCGGGCTAATGACCTTGACAAACAGGTGAAGGATGCCAAGTCTGATCTCAAGGCATTAGAGGATGCTGACTAAGAGAATGCCCAACTCCGGACTGACAATGACCGCTTGAAGCTCGAGCTCATGACCCTGAGCAACAAGCAGGCGGATGAGCTGGCCAAGGAGCAAACCCGGCTGACCGAGGAGAATGAGCGGGACAACTTGGCCCGGCTGAAGATCGCCTGGGGCCTCCTCAACCCAGAAATAGACTTTGAGGTCTATAAGCTGAGGTATGATTATGCCACTGAGGTGTATAATTCCCAGCAATTGGGTGATGCTCCTCCACCTCGCTTCCAAGACTGGGCTGCTCAGCAGGGATATGAAGTCTCGGATGATGAGGAGCCGGCGAATGATCATCAAGAGGGCCAAGCCAGCCAAACTCAGCCGGAGAAGACTCCGCCTCAGCCTTAGGCGAGCCTCCCACCTTTCTGCGGCAATATGCCAATCAATGTTGTTTACCGGCTTGCATGTCGTGTTTTGTTTTATCTTTTTACCAACCATGGGTTTGGATTAACATTTCCACTTTCTTTCTTCACCGGATGTGTCCGGTTAACAATTATTCTGGTCTTTGTGCCATTTCAAATATAAATGAAGTATTCCGACTTAGTCTGATTTTATATACGTCTTGAGTTTTTTCGATTTGAATTTTTATTCCTCTGTTTGCAATTCTATAGTATTTTGCCTAACTTAAAAAAGCATGCGGCAATTTGCGATCTGGGTGCTCTTGCCCCTGGGCGACTGTGTGGTTGGTTTTATGTCAGGCTGATTGATTGGCTTGAAAACACTTGATACTTGGAGAAGTATGGAGTGTTTTAAGGCCAATCAATCACCATGGTGATTTCCCCAAACCAAGTGCACAGCCGGCCATAAAAACGGGTGCTTTGAGCTTCTTACCCAAACGGTTATATTCCGTCTGGGGTTAACGCGTAGCCATTACACAATCCTTTGCCCCAATAGGGGAAGTGAGTGCAACTTTGGAATAAATAACCCAAGAATCTCTATCAATGACCGACTGATGCCTATGGGCATCCGGTATCTTGAAACTTATTCGTTCTTCCGGTATCCGGCTATGAGTTGACCAATTTGGTCGTTTAATTTTTGTCGTCTGCATGGGTAGAACCGACAAATAGTCTGTTCTCTGCGACGATTGCACCCGGAGGGGTGTCGCCGGACGCCTTTGTCCATGTTGGGACAGGCGATTTTATAAAATGAGCAACCATCCGACCATTTTGGCCTCTAGCCTTGTTTGAGACCGGTTGTATAGCCACTAAACGTTTTTGCGCTTAGTTTTTTTTTAGTCAGAGTATTGAATTTACACTAAGTATTGAACTTAGTTTTTAAATGTTTGATCATACTAAGTGATTAGGGGATTTTGCTCCTACCAATCACCATCTGACAAGTGGACCAATCAGGTTCCACCATGTGTCCGTCACCTTGGACCAATTACGACACAACATGTGTCCTTCCCATGACACTTGGGATAACCGGCCACCCAGGCCCAACTTCCGAGGGAAGCCCAATCAGCCCTAGGTTAACCTAAACCTAAGATTGACACGTTTCCCAAGGTTATAAATACCTCCCTTAATCCTCATTAAGGGGGATTACACATTAATTACAAAGATAATAGGCTGATCACGCTAACGAAGCAGATTACGCTAAAAACTCACATTAAACACTCTCACCTAGAGAGACCCAATCACTTTAATTTCCGCATTAATTACTCCTTAATCAAGTACTAACTTGACCGTTGGAGGCGGAGCTCCCACCACCAGGAGTCTCCGTTGTTTTGCAGGTACAGGCGTCCGGTTCCAGTCTCGGAATTGTAACTCTCCCGCAGGACATCAGAAAACCCCAAAACATCTGGCGTCGTCTATGGGGAGAGTACTTCTAAGATGGCATCCAAGTCTGTACCGACTCCTGAAGAGAGGCGTCCCCTAGACGACCCTCAAGTTCAGTCGGACCACGATACTGAGAGTGAATTTGAAGTTGAAACTCACACAGCTTCAGATGGGACCCTAAGGGCCCGACGTACCCGTCATACCGAAAGGAGGGAACGGAAACATCTTCATACAGGAAGTGAGCCAGCAGGCGCACCGCCTGTTCGGCAGCAGCCGACTGATGGATCTGCTCCCATCACAAGGAACGAACTCATGACCTTCATGAGGGATTTCAAGGGAGAGATTCAAGAGTTGATCAACAAGAAGCCGCCTGCTCTGGTCAAGGAGCAGTCGGCTAAGAAACCCTCCACTTCACTGAAGAGGAAGCCAGTTCAAGGGCGAGAGGCGACTCCTCATCCTAAATTTAGGAAGCGGGAGCCACCTGCCCTTGATTTCACAAAATTCCGTTTTCCTACAGGAAATAGGAAACCTGTTCGTCATATTCAGGCGGACGGGTCGAAGCAAACATTCACAGACGCTCGGCTACTGCTAGAGCAGAAGAAGAGTGACCGATTGTCAGAGTCGGCCTCTACTTCAAACTTCCAAGACAGTCTGCGAAATACCTCAATGAGGCATACGCAGTCGTATCATGAGAGTCAGTCAGGCGGCACCTCCCGTCAGTCCGGCTTTCATAGCGACCAGGCGGTACCAAACTTACCGTTTGTGCCGCAACAACAGTATTTTTTGCAGCCATCTCCGTTTGATGGACATGCAGCAAAAAACGTCCAACCTATGGACTGACAGCTACGGTTGCTTAGACTTGGTGAACAGCCGTCGGCCTTCTCCAAGGAAATTACTGAAGCCGCTCATCCGGCCAAAGTGAAAAATGTATTAGTAGGCGCCTATGACGGCACTACTAACCCAGAAGACCATCTGATGGCATTCACCAACCTGATGTACCTTCAAGGGTTGGATGATCCCACTTGGTGCAAGTGTTTCCCAGCGACTCTCAAAGGAATCGCACAACAATGGTTCGACAACCTGCCGACTGGTTGTGTAAATAGCTTCAGGACGCTTGCTTACTTATTCACCTCCAACTTCGCCATGAACATCCCTGCAAAGAAGACGACCCTTGATTTAGGAACAATTCAGCAGGGCGAGAAGGAGGGGCTTCGTTCTTACATCAGGCGGTTTAACCTGATGAGAATACAGATTCAAGGGTTACCGGATGAAGTAGCTTATACTGGCTTTTTCAGAGGTCTCAAAGACGGGTCGACCTTTAAATTTGATTTGGTCCGAAAGAGGGTGGCGACTCTTCAAGAGGCCTTAATTGAAGCGGAAGCCTATATACAGGCGACTGATCTTTGTACGGTAAAACAGTCGGACGGGAAAAGGTCCGACAAAAGAGAAGGACGACAGAAACAGTCGTCAAACAAAGATGAGAAGAGAAAAGAGGTATGGGCGGCTGATTCCTCTAAACAGCCGGCCCAGAAAAAGAAAAAAGAATTCAAACCATACTCCCCAAAGTATGCGTTTAACAAGGATAACCAGTTTATCCTAAAAGAAATCAAGGGACGGATCTCAATTGAAAAGTCGGTCCCCATGAAGGGTTCTGCAAAAAACCGGAACCAAGAAAAATTATGTTCTTATCATGATGATGTTGGTCATCACACCAATGACTGCATCAGTCTCATGCGGTATCTAGACCGCCTGGCTGAGCAAGGTGATCTTCACACTTATGTCAAGAAATCTACGGGGAACACTTCCTCAAAAAAAGCAGTCGGCCAAAAAGAAACAACAGGCCGACAGCTCTGATACAGATGATGCAGTCGTCTACACCATTGCAGGCGGCTTCTCAGGAGGCGGCCCCACTATTAGGGGCAACAAAGACAACATCAGACGGTTAGATGTAAATTCCGTTCACCAAGAACGACCCTCCAAATTTCATTTCCTGAGATTGTCATCACTGAAGAAGATCTAGGAGGGGTAATAGGGCCGCATGACGGCCCTATCGTCATTGAATGTAAAGTGGCCAACCAAAGAGTTGGCCGAATTCTCATAGATACCGGAAGCTCCTCAGATCTCATCAGTAGCAAATGTCTGTCGAAACTAAAATATCAGACTGATTGCATACATCCGGCCTCCCATCCTTTAGTAGGGTTTGGAGGAGGAGTCGTCCACCCACTGGGACGAGTGGATTTACCCATCCGCCTGGGCGAGAAAGGGGAAGGACGACACATGGTAGTCCGGTTCCTGGTAGTAGAAGAACTCTCGGCCTACAACATGATTCTGGGACGACCAACCCTGAATAATTCCAAGGCTGTTATAATCCCATGTCTTATGTTGCTCAAGTTTGAGAGGGATAATGGAACAGTCGGCTCCCTAAGGGGAGATCAGAGGATGGCCCGAGAGTGCTATCTCTCGGATGTCAAGCCCAGTGTTATGGCCACTGGGTCAAGTGGTGAAAAAACAGACCTTGACAATGTCAAGGAGAGTGCGCCTGTTCAAGAAGCAGGCGGCAAGAAGAGAAAGGCATCCCAGACAGGGGCCGCAAGAAAAGAAAGAAAATAGCAATCATTGGCAGAGGAGCGGTCGGATGAGTTCCGCCCTCAGCCGGCTGGTGAGCATACGGACCTTATCTTAGACGACTGACGTCCTGATCGAACAGTTAAAGTTGGGACGACTGCTCTGAGAGACCTTGGTGACGACTTTCACAAACTATTGAAAGAATACAAGGACATCTTTGCATTCGAAGTCCATGAAATGCCAGAACTGATCTGGCGGTACATAAACTGGCCGTGGATCCGAAAAAAGAAGCCGATACGACAGAAGAAACGGAACCATGGCGAAGAAAGAAGTCAGGCGGCAGCCGCCGAAGTTAAAAAATTACTTGATGCAGGGTTCATTCGGCAATGTTACTTCCCAGACTGGGTTGCAAATGTGGTGCTTGTTAAAAAGCCGAATGGCACCTGGCGAATGTGTGTAGACTACACAGACTTAAACAAGGCGTGCCCCAAAGACAGTTACCCTCTGCCTAAAATTAATAACCTGGTCGACTCAACAGCCGGCCATGCTTTGATGAGCTTTATGGACGCCTACTCTGGTTTCCATCAAATTCCTTTGTGGAAGAAAGATCAGGAGAAGACGACCTTCGTCACTGATCAGGGGTTATACTGTTACACGGTCATGCCGTTTGGTCTTAAGAATGCCCCGGCTACCTTCCAGCGAATGATAAACACTGTGTTCTTTGATCAGATTGGGAGAAATGTCGAGGCATACATTGATGATATGATTGTCAAGACTAAACTTCAGAAAGATCATCTGTCGAATCTCCGAGAAACTTTCGCCACACTCAGGCGGCACCATGTCATGCTCAATCCCAAGAAATGTGTCTTTGGAGTTGAGTCTGGGAAATTTCTCGGATTCCTTATCAATCAGAGAGGAATAGAGGCGAACCCTGAGAAGGTGCAGGCGGTCATTGACATGCAGTCGCCTCGTACCATCCGAGAGGTTCAGAAGTTAACAGGTTGTCTGGCGGCCTTGGGAAGATTTCTAAGCCGATCAGGCGACAAATGCTTATAATTTTTCCAGGCAATTAAGAAAAAGGCAAGGTTTGAATGGGGGCAGGATGCTGAGGCCGCCTTCCAGAAATTGAAAGTTCACTTGCATTCCTTGCCGAGGCTGGTCAGCCCTTTGCCCAAAGAAGTACTCTACATGTACCTGGCCGTCTCTGATCATGCGTTAAGAGTTGTTCTCCTTGCTGAAAGAGACGGCTGTCAGTTCCCGGTCTACTTTGTCAGTCACGTACTGAAAAATGCCGAGTTGAGGTATCCCTTAGTGGAGAAATTTGGTCTTGCACTCTTCATGGCTGTTAAAAAATTGAAGCCCTACTTTTTGGCACATGCAGTCGTCGTGTATACAGACCAACCTATCAAGCGGCCCTTGACCATCATGGAGTCGTCAGGCCGAATGATCAAATGGGCCATAGAAATTCAGAGCCTCGAAGTTACTTTCGAGCCTAGAAAAGCAGTGAAGGGGCAAGCTTTTGCTGACTTTATTGTTAAGATGACACGTCCCCCTCACTCTCAAGTTCCAGACCAAGTCTGGAAGGTATATGTGGACGGAAGCTCTACTTCAAATGGTTGTGGAGCAGGCGTCATATGTCAGTCGCCGGAGGGCGACAGGTACGAGTATGCTCTACGCTTCAGTTTTCAGGCCTCAAACAATGAGGCAGAATATGAAGCTTTACTAGCCGGAATCCGCATGTGCAAGGCGGCAGGGGCAAGAAAAATAGACGCCTGTTCCGATTCACAATTGATAGTTAGTCAGTACAATGGAGAATATGAAGCAACCCATCCGGCCATGATCAAATATTTACAGGCGGTCCGACAAGCAGTCAGCTCCCTTGAGGATTTCAATCTGATCCAAGTGCCGAGATCAGAAAACAACCAGGCGGATGCACTGTCAAAATTAGCATCATCCGCCTCCTCTGATACTCCTCGAACTGTTTTTTGGGAAGTAATGGAGAAGAGAAGCATCGAGGAAGAACCTATTGCAATCCTAGACAGAAGCTCAACCTGGATGGATCCAATCATGGCATATCTGACAAACGGTACCCTGCCGGATGATCATCAACAGGCGGCAGCACTGAAAAAACGAGCAACCAGTTTTGAAATAATAAAAGGAGAACTTCACAAAAAGGGGTACCTTCAACCCTTCTTAAAGTGTGTTACTCCAGAAAAGGGACGAGAGATACTAGACGATCTTCACTCTGGTTACTGTGCTTCTCATATTGGCGGTAGGACGCTTGCTCAACGGGCAAGGCGGCAAGGCTACTTTTGGCCTACTTTAGAAGCAGATGCAATGGAGATGGTGAAAAAATGTGATAAGTGCCAAAGGTTTGGCAAGCTAATTCACCGTCCGGCTACTCACCTCACTACCATTCATAGCCCACTACCGTTTGCTAAGTGGGGCATGGATATTTTGGGTCCATATACGCCTGCTACAGGCGGAAGGAGGTACATACTTGTTGCCGTCGACTACTTCACTAAATGGGTAGAGGCGGAGGCTGTAAAGGGAATCAAGACGAAGGATGTAATTTCATTCATTTGGAAAAATGTCATCACTCGGTTCGGGGTTCCCATGTCTATGGTTTTTGATAATGGTCCCCAATTTGAGACGCCTGTTCTCAAAAGCTAGTTGGGTGACCAAGGAATTGCACACTTCTTTGCATCTGTCGGCCGTCCACAAGCAAACGGCCAGGTAGAAGCCTTTAATAAAATCATCTCAGACGGTCTCAAGAAAAAGATTGAATGAGCAGGCGGCCTATGGGCGGATGAACTACCACATGTTCTCTGGGCCATTAGGACGACTGAAAAAGGGGCGACTGGAGAAACTCCATTCCTCCTAACTTATGGTGCGGAAGTTGTTCTTCCAATAGAACACTACGAGCCGACTCTTCGAGTAATGCTATATGACGAAGAGGCAAACTGGGAAGCCATGCGCTTGGCATTAGACTCACTTCCTGAAAGGAGGGGCAATGCTGTCTTGCGCCATGAAATTTACCGCCTGAGAAATGGAAGCATACAACAAAAAAGTACACAGGCGTCCACTCAAAGTGGGGGACTTTGTACTTAGAAAAATGGAAGCAGTTGGTAGGGCTAATGAGTCTGGCAAACTAACTCCCAACTAGGAAGGACCCTACCGAATCTGTGAAGAGGTCAGGGACGGTACCTACCGGCTGGAAACACCAGACGGACAACCGTTGCCTCGAACTTGGAATGTAGATAATCTTAAGAAATATTTCTTTTGAATGATGTAAATAATCAAGGGCTACTTAATAAAAGTTTGCACTTAATATTCAATTTTGTACTAAGAGGGGCACGCCTACTAACAAATTGTCGGCTACTCTCCATGTTTAAATTCTTACTTAAGAGGGGCATGCCGTCTGTACCTTTACAGTCGGCTACTCTCCATTGAGTATTTTACTCTCTTCAGAGAGGCATGCCGTCTGTACCTTTACAGTCGGCTACTCTCCATTAAGTACTTTACTCTATCTTCAGAGGGGCATGCCGTCTGTACCTTTACAGTCGGCTACTCTCCATTGAGTATTTTACTCACAATAGGGGCATGCCGTCTGGACACAAAGTCGGCTACTCTCCATAGAAGAGGGCCGACTGGTTCCAAACACACAGCCACCTCCTTATACTTAGCTAAAAAAGATAAGGGCCTGGCCGACCCTGTGCCTAAACAGGCGGCTACCCTCCTCTTCCTTAGCACCTACGTTCACCAAGAACTAACCAAGGCCACAGGCCGAATGATCAGACCAGGCGCCAAGCCAACTGATCAAATCTACAAAACTAATACGACCTGTCCCAACATCATAGCAGGCGTCCGGCGGCATCCCTCCGGATGAAATTCGTCGCAGAGAGCAGCTCCCTTTTGGGTGGAACATTGCTCTATAAACTAATTACACGGCACCTATACGACTGTCCCCAAGGGCAACCACGTAGCCGTTTTTGAGACAAGGATAACTCTATCACTAACCAAACCAGTGGTAGCAGTTGACATCTGAGTCAGATGACCGCCTGTATTACTTGGGATAAATGCAGGGGGGTACCTCTTGAGTTAATAGCCAACAAACATTGGCGAATCAAAAGGTTCAGTCGGCCTCCGCCGCCTGGTACCTTTACTACTCAAGCAGGAGTTACGGCGACTGAGTAACACCAAAGTTAACTCATAGTCACTCTCTCAAACTTAGTATGGAGCCTAAAAGGTATGAGTCGTCCGCCTGTTTTTAGCAAACAGGGGCTCTCAACCACTACTCCTGCTAGGTTAACAACCTATGAGTTAAAAGCCAACAAACATTGGCGAATAAAGGGGAACAACCGGTACCCACCGCTTGATACCTCTACTACTCAGTTACTTGGCGACTAGGTAACAATCATGTTTACTTGGTCAAACCACTTTCCTACTTGGTTAATTTTACAAATGACAGGACCGCCTGCCTAAAGGGGATCCAGTCTTTAAAATGGTTCGTATACCGATTGGATAAATGGCCGACTGATCGTCTAGCCTGGAAACAAACAACCAGTCGTCCAGGGGCATAGGCGGCGTGACTAACTATCCGTACCTGTCTGCAACTATCGGCCATGTAAAACAGTCGGTATAGTGTACAATTGGATATCAGAATATTCAATACTTGAACAAATTTGAAGCAAAACAAAAAATTCATTAAAAAGAAGCCGGTCATCAAAGACCGGCAAAATATTCAGAGCCCCGGCCCCCTGGCCGGGTAAATACAAAACAAACGGCACGCAGGCCGTGACAAGAAGACATAAAGCTTAAGAAGGGGGCAGATCTTCAATATTAGCAGCTGCCGCCTGGTCAGCACTCTTCTTGCTGGACTCGGCTTCAGCTGCATCCTTTTTTGATGCATTACCCCCAAGCGGCACAAGCGCCACTATCGGCTCCTCCTCCTCCAACGCTTCCTCCAACGCCTCTTCCTCAGCAGCCGCCAGGATCTCTTGATTATATGTATCAGAACACTGGCGGTACGTTTTTTCCCATGAGGAAAAGTCGGCATTGGGAAGAGGCGGCCCCAAGTAATGCGCTGGATTTGAGCAGAGTCTTCCATCATCTCCCGGACCAGCTCTTTCTTCTCTTGCTCGGCCTTTTCCGAGAGCTCCTGAGTAAGACTCTTCTCCTGGGTCACCAGGCGTTCCTTTACGTTGGCCAAGGATTTCTCCAAGGTTTCGTATGAGTACATCTTTAGGCGAAGAGGTTTCAGCTCGGCCTTGAGATTGGTGATGGTCGCCTCCAGCTCGCCATTCCTCTTCTGGGCCGCCTCTAACTGAGCCCCAATAGCGGCGGTAGCCTGCGCCTGATAATAAAGAATATCAATGGTCAGAACTTCATTTTGGGCAATTTGAAACATTGCCTTATCACAGTCAGAGGCGGTCATAGCTTTTGCAGCCTTTACCTCTTTGTTCTTCCGGTCAAGCGGCTTGCGAAGGCCGTTCACTCGGAGCAGGGCCTAAGTAAAAAGGAACAGGCGTCAGTTTCCAAACAAAAAGAAAACAGGCGACCTGGAATTCAAATACTCAAAAATATGCTAAGTATACCTCAGCAAGGACCCCTGCAATCCCGTCTAGGTCAAGGGTGCCGACACCCCTGACCGCCTCCCTTTCAGCTGGAGGAACGACCCTGATCATAGACTTGGCCACCTCTACCAAGTCAGGCTCCTGAGGGCCGGCTGCATCAAGCATAAACAAACGGATTAGACCTAGTAAAAAAGGGAGCAAGTCTAAAATTTACAAGGACAACTTCATACTTCTAGGCGGCCCAGCTGGAGTTTTAGAAGAAGTGGCCGGCTGTTTCTCAGCCGCCACATGTTTCCTAGCAGAACCAGGAGAGCTCGCAACAGTCGTCCTCCGGGCCTTGGGGTCCGGTTGTTGGGAAGAAGAAGCTCTTGGAGCGCCCGTCTAAAAAAGAAGAAAAAAGTAAACACAAAGGGTGCCCCCTTCTTGGGGGAGTCGGTTGAAGCTTGTTGCATGATGGAGGCCCGCAACATGGCCGCCGCAGTCTTGGAGGCGGTAATTTTGCTCATGGCCTCCGCTGCAAAAACAAACAACAAAGTTAATAAAAGTTATAACAAAAATGCACGGAACAGCAGAGTATTCGACAGGCCGACTACCTCTTGAGGACCGACTGCTGAGGCCACAGGCGGCCAAAAAGTACTCGTCGTAGAGCCATTTGAAGCTCGGGACGCAGTGCAGGGGTACTTGCTCTCGTACCCCTGAAGTAGAGTCGACCCTCGACTCTACTTTAAAAAGTCCTTTATCTAGGATCTCTTTCTTAGCCTTGGGGGGAACAGGCGTCATGCTGCGGCCGCCTGCAAGAAGGGGCGGATTCCTGTTCCACCTGTTGAGGCGCTTGTTCAGCTCCGTGTCTTAACTCTCAATGATGAAGAAGGTGCACCGCCAGTCCTTCCATTTGTTTGCTTTACCTCTCGTCATGAGGTAGCCCCTGTGGCTCGTCAATTGATACCAGCCGTTACCGCCTGCCTTAGGGGTCCGGCTGAGATAGTTCATGTGGACGAAAGCCTCGAAGCTCGGCTCCACCCCGTGCAGTTCGCACTCGGCCACATAGCCGAGTACGTTGTCCCAGGAGTTCGGGGCTAACTGCCATAACCCCAACTCATACCCATCCAAGATCCGCTGAACAGCCGGATGTAGTGGGAAGCGCAGCCCAGCCTTGATGGCCGCCTCGTAGCAGCCAAAGCAGGCGCTATCATAACTGGTACCAGCCGGCCAGACGACTGTGTCTTCTGGATCCGGCACAAACACTAAAAAGTCGGGGCCCATTGTGTGGTTTGCGATAAAGCTCTCCACTTTCTCTTGCATGGCTGTGATCCGGCCCCGAGGTACCGTGCAGTAGTAGGGGGTATTTTGCTCTCAGTAAGAGGCGGATGGCTCCACCCAATTGTCCCCCTTCTCAACTGCGTGAGAAAGCCTCGCCTCTTGCAGGCTACTGTTTTTCTCTTCTGTGTCCAGAGAAGCATGGCCAGAAGAGCTAGACTCGGAATCGCCCTCTGACGAGTCCGTAGAGGACGACTCCTCCCCTCTCCCGGAGGGGCCCGCCTCCTCTCCTTGAAAAGGAGCAGAATTGTTAACTGTAAAATGGGAAGGGGTCACTATGACTCCTCCCTCAGAATTGCCGGCTTTCAGGCCGCCTTGTTTCACTTCCACATCTGGCGCCTGGTCAGATGTTTCACTAATCGGCACCCTGTGGGTGGAGCCGTCTGAATTTAAGATCCTAGCAGTCTTTTTTGTTCTGGCCATCCTGCTCTGCATAGACACAGATACAGTCGGACTTTGTATAAAGGGCAAAGATGGGTCCGGAAAAGGGCAGGTGGCACTCCTAGTCCTAGATTCAGCCGTCCCCGGTGACCGGCTGATCACTAACCTAGGTTGTGTCGTGTGCTTCCGTGGTGCCATTTCAAAAAAAGTATAAAAAGAAAATTAAGAGTAAGAGAATCGACAGTTACCTGAACGAGTGACAGTTGATGAAGTTCTGAAAATCCTTTGCAGTCGGCTTGTCAGAACAGGCGGTAGGCAGAAAAGGTCCAAAATGTCAGAGCAAGTTCAGGGGTCCGAATGTTCTCTCACAAAGTTCTCAAGTGTGAAAATGACTCAAGTCAACACTCCTTTATATAGGCGAAGTGAGAAGGCGAAGGGTCACTTCCAGAATTAAAAATTTGGGCGGGAGAATCTCTCGGCCCTTCGCCGAGTGACACCTGTAGCAGGCCGTCGCCTGTTACAGTTCGACACCTATCACAGGTAACACGTAACCAGTCACGTGCCACCTGTGAGGGGCAAATGATTAGGGGATTTTGCTCCTACCAATCACCATATGACAAGTGGACCAATCAGGTTCCGCCATGTGTCCGTCACATGGGCCAATAGGAGCCTGCCACGTGTCAAGCAATGATCTGTCCACCTTGGACCAATTACGACACGACATGTGTCCTTCCCATGACACATGGGATAACCGGCCACCCAGGCCCAACTTCCGAGGGAAGCCCAATCAGCCCTAGGTTAACCTAAACCTAGGATTGACACGTTTCCCAAGGTTATAAATACCTCCCTTAATTCTCATTAAGGGGGATTACACATTAATTACAGAGATAATTGGCTGATCACGCTAACGAAGTAGATTACGCTAAAAACTCACATTAAACACTCTCATCTAGAGAGACCCAATCACTTTAATTTCCGCATTAATTACTCCTTAATCAAGTACTAACTTGACCGTTGGAGGCGGAGCTCCCACCACCAGGAGTCTCCGTTGTTTTGCAGGTACAGGCGTCCGGTTCCAGTCTCGGAATTGTAACTCTCCCGTAGGACATCAGAAAACCCCGAAACACTAAGTATCAAACTTAGTTAGATAAATAGAGAATCCGTCTGAGTATTACCTAGGCGGATAGTCAGGCAGTTGAATAAACAAAGTATTTAAACTTAAATAAACAAGAGATTCGAGTATTACCCAGGCGGATAAACAAATGTAACCTTCACTAAGTGTTTAACTTAGTTAGGTAGATGGGGAATCCGCCTGGATATTACCCGGAAGGATAATAAAACAATAACTCAATTTTGCAAACAAAGTCTGAATCTTCATTAATTGACTCACTTTTTACAAAAAGTTTACATTCTCAGAAGTAGTACATTTTTAGATTGTCTACATTCCAAGTTCTAGGCAGGCGCCTGCCTTCTGGAGTTTCCAGGCGGTAGGTGCCATCCCTTAATTCTTCATAAATCCGGTAGGGGCCTTTCCAATTTGGAGTTAGCTTTCCCAGCTCATTGGCCCTACCGGTTGCCTCCATTTTCCGTAACACTAAGTCGTCAACTTTTAAAGGACGCTTGTGCACTCTCTTGTTATAGGCTTTGGTCATCCTCAGACGGTATATCTCATGGCGCAGGACAACATTGCCCCTACGCTCCGGGAGGGAGTCCAATGCCAGCCGCATGGCCTCCCAATTTGCCTCTTCATTATAGAGCAAAACTCTGAGAGTCGGCTCATAATGCTCAATAGGCAAAACGGCTTCAGCACCGTATACCATGAGAAATGGGGCTTCGCCGGTTGCCCCCTTCGCTGTTGTCCGGATGGCCCACAGGACATGGATTAATTCTTCTGCCCATAAGCCACCGGCTCTTTCTATTTTCTTTTTGATGCCGTCTAAGATGAGTTTGTTGAAGGCTTCAACTTGGCCGTTTGGTTGGGGTCGGCCAACAGATGCAAAATAGCTTGAGATCCCCTGATCTCCCAACTAAGTTTTTAGCTGAGGCGTCTCAAACTGAGGACCATTATCAAACACCATAGACATAGGTACCCCGTACCGGGTGATAATGTTCTTCCAAATGAAGGAAATTACGTCTGAGGTCTTGATGCTTTTGACCGCCTCAGCCTCCAACCACTTGGTGAAGTAATCCACAGCCACCAAGATGTAGCGCTTTCCGCCTGGAGCAGGCGTGTAAGGACCTAGAATTTCCATTCCCCATTTTGCAAACGGGATTGGGTTGTGGATGGCCGTCAAATCAGTAGCCGGTCGGTGAATAAGTTTGCCAAATTTTTGGCACTTGTCACATTTCTTCACCAACTCTTTGGCGTCTGCCTTAAGAGTGGGCCAAAAGTAATGTCGTCTGGCTTTGACGGCTAGGGACCTGCCGCCTATATGAGAGGCGTAGAATCCCGAGTGTAAGTCTTCGAGAACTTCCTTCCCCTTTTCTTGGGTGACACACTTCAACAGGGGTTTAAGAAATCCTGCTTTGAAGAGTTCTCCATTTTTCAACTCGAAGCTTTCGGCTTGCTTTTTCAGGACGGCTGTCGTCCTGTGGTGAATCAGGGAGCGTGTCGTCTGAAAGATAAGCCCGGATGGCATCCATCCAAGTGGAGCCTCGGTCTAAGGTTCCAATGGGATCTTCATGTATGCTTCTTTTTTCAAGAACTTCCCAAAAAACCGACCGAGGAGTATCACAGCAGGCGGATGAAGCTAATCTGACCTGGGCACTTGATTCAGACGGAATTCCTCAAGTGCCCTAGTCTCTTCCTTGACTGCCTGAAGATATTTGATCATAGCCGGATGATTTGCCTCATATGTTCCCTCATACTAGCTAACGACCAACTGTGAATCAGAATAGGCGTCAATCTTCATTGCCCCTGCCGCCTTACACATGCGGATTCCAGCTAGCAGGGCTTCATATTCTGCCTCATTATTTGAGGCTTGAAACTTAAACCGCAGTGCATATTCAAATTTGTCCCCCTCTGGGAACTCATATATAATTCCTGCATCATAGCCGTTCTACATACACTTTCCAAACCTGGTCATGATTTTCCGGTTGCACCGGTCGGGTCATTTCAACAATGAAGTCGGCAAACGCCTGACCTTTCACTGCTTTCCTAAGTTCAAAAGTGATTTCAAGACTTTGCATTTCAATAGCCCATTTCAACATTCTTCCGGATGACTCCAGGGTAGACATTGGCCGCTTGAGGGGCTGGTCGGTGTAGATTACCACCAGATGGGCCAAGAAGTATGGCTTCAATTTCTTGAAAGCCATATACAGGGCAAGGCCAAATTTTTCTAACATGGGGTACCGAAGCTCAGCATTTTTTAAGACATGGCTAATGAAATAGACCGGAAGCTGAACACCGTCTCTCTCATCAAGGAGAATGGCACTGAGGGCATGACCTGAGACAGCTAAGTACATGTATAACACCTCCCTAGGAAATGCACTAACAAGTCTTGGCAATGAGTGGAGGTGTTCTTTCGGCCGTTGAAAGGCCGCCTCAACCTCATCCCCCCATTCAAATCTAGTTTTCTTTCTGATTGTCTGGAAGAAGTAAGGGCATTTGTCACCTAACTGGCTGAGGAATCTCCCCAGAGCGGCAAGGCAACCGGTTAGTCTCTGTGCTTCCTTGACAGTGCGGGGTGACTTCATGTCAATCACTGCCTGTATCTTCTCAGGGTTAGCCTCTATCCCCCTTTGATCAATCAGGAATTTGAGAAACTTCCCAGACTCAACACCAAAGACGCATTTCTTAGGATTTAACATGACCTTATGCCGCCTGAGTGTGGTGAAGGTTTCTCGGAGATCAGCAAGGTGATCCGTCTGCTGTTTGCATTTGACTATCATGTCATCAATGTATGCCTCTACATTCCTCCCAATTTGATTAACAAAGACAGTGTTAATCATCCGTTGGAATGTAGCCGACACATTTTTCCAGCCAAACGGCATCACCGTGTAACAGAATAGCCCCTGATCAGTGACGAAGGCCGTCTTTTCTTGATCTTTCTTCCACAAGGGTATCTGACGGAAGTCGGAGTAGGCGTCCATGAAACTCATCAAGGCCTGACCGGCTGTAGAGTCGAACAGACTGTCGATCTATGGAAGCGGATAACTGTCCTTAGGACACGCCTTGTTGAGATCTGTGTAATCAACACACATGCGCCAGGTCCCATTCGGTTTCTTAACAAGGACCACATTGGCCACCCAGTCGGGAAAATTACAAGGCCGAATGAACCTGGCGTCTAGCAGCTTTTTGACTTTGGCAGCTGCCGCCTGACTTCTTTCCTCGCCGTGGTTTCTTTTCTTTTGCCGGATGGGCTTCTTTTTGGGGTCCACGGCGAGTTTGTGGATAGCGAGATCAGGGCTGACGCCTGGCATTCCTTCAGCAGAAGGTGCAAGTTTGCACCCAAAGTAGCATGAGCAACCGTCCCAACCTTAATAGTACGTTCTAGACGGCTGTTATCCAGAACGAGATCAATGCTTTCTCCAGCCGGTTGGGGACGGAGCTCATCTGACCGCTCACCGGTCAGTGATTGCTATTTTTCTTCTTCTTCACCTCCACCAGCAGAGGTACCTTTCTTTTCTTACCGGTTGCTGGTGGGGCGGGTGCTGAATCGGCATCCTTGACATTGTCAAGGTCTATTGGTTCCTGGACACTTGGGGTTACAGTGTCCCTGACGGCTGAGAGATAACACTCCCGAGCCGTCTTCTGATCCCCATTCAGGGAACCAATAGTGCATCATCCTTCTCATACTTGATGAGCATGAGAGATGGGATGATTACTGCCTTGGCTATATTGAGGGTTGGCCGGCCTAAAATAATGTTGTAGGCGGTCAGCTCCTCAACGACCAAGAATCTGACGACAATATGTCGTCCCTGGCCTTTCTCCCCCAGCCGGATGGGTAAATCAATTCTTCCGGCTAGGTAGACCATCCCACCCCCAAAACCTACCAAGGGGTGGGTGACCGGATGCATGCTGCTGATATTGTATTTCAGCTTCTGCAAGCACCGGAGGCTGATGATGTCTGATGAGCTGCTGGTGTCAATAAGGATTCGTCCAACCAGCTGGTTGGCAACCTTACATTCAATGACCACCGGGTCATCATGCGGGCGGCGGACGTTGCCCTGTCCTTCTCAGTGATTAAGACGTTTGGGAAGGAGGAGCTGGCTTCCGCCTGCTCATCATCATCTTTGTCCATCTTTCGAAGATGGCTCTTGGTGCCCCTGATGGTAGGGCCACCACATGAAAACCCGCCTGCTATAGTGTAGACCGGCTCCTTGTCGGTATCCGAACTACTAGCAGGCTGGGGTGTAGTCTTGGAGGACTGACCCTTGTTTTTCTTTTTTGCCCCGGCTAGGGACTTGGAAATATAGGACTTCAGCATCCCCTTGTCAGCGAGACGGTCCAACGTCCGCTGTAGGCTGAAGCAGTCGTTGGTGTCATGGCCAACTTCCTCATGATATTGACAAAAATTATTTTTGTTCCTAGATTGAACGTAACTTTTCATTGGATTCGGTTTCTCAAGGGACAGCCGGTCCTTTATCTCCATGAGGATGGAGTTACAGTCCTTGTTAAACTCGTACTTTGGGACGTACGGTTTAAAGTCTTTCTTCTTCTTCTGGGACGGCTGGTCAGAGTCACTAACCGCCCAGACCTCTTTTCTCTTCTTGCTATCTTCTTTCTTTTTTGCCGGCTGAGCATGCCGGTTGTCTCTCTTCTTGTCAGACTTTTTAGAGTCTGACTGGCTACCAGGCGAGCAGAGGTCGGTCGCTTGAATGTAGCTTTCCGCCTCCCTCAGGGCCGCCTGTAGGGTGAAAGCCCCTTTTCTGACTAGGTCGAACTTAAAGGTCGACCCGTCTCGCAGACCTTTAAAAAAGTCTGTAAAAGCTACCTCATCAGACAGTCCCTGAATCTGAATTCTGATCAGGTTGAACCGCCTGACATTTGAGCGTAGCCGTTCTCTCTCTCCCTGCTTAACAGTGCTCAAATCAAGGCTTGTTTTCTTAGCAGGGATGTTCATTGAGAAGTTGGAAGCAAACAGGAAGGCAAGCTTCCTGAAGCTGTCGATGGACCTGGCTGGCAGGTTGCCAAACCATTGTTGGGCAATGCCTTTCAGTGTAGCCGGGAAGCATCGACACTAAGTGGCATCATCCAACCCCTGCAGATACATAAGCTTGGTGTAAGCCATGAGGTGGTCTTCCGGATTGGTGGTACCATCATAGGTACCAACCAACACATTCTTAACCTTGGCCGGCTGAGCCGCCTCGGTTATCTCCCGAGTGAACGCAGAAGGTTGTTCACCCAGGCGCAGCAGGCGAAGCTGCCAGTCCAATGGCTGGACATTTGGATACGCCGCCTGACCCCCAAAGAAGGTCGGCTGCATGAAGTGAGGAGGATACTGCCCGTAAGCCTGAGTAGGCACATACGGGACGACTCTAATCATATGAGGGCCAGAATGGACGGTATTACCGCCTATCTGGCTCTCATGCAAGGAGGGTGCAGTCCCTGCAGAGATGTTGTTGAAGCTGTCTGGAAAGTTCGACGTTGAAGCCGACTCAAACAGCGATTGGTTTCTCTTCCGGTTAATAATCTCCCGAGCATCAAGAGTTGATTTTTTACTTCTCACCGGCTGCTGAGGCCGGCGAGTGTTACTGGTGTTCCCTCCAGGAAGGAGAATTTTTTACCAATCAATGGTCCCGGCTGCCTTCTCCTTTGGATGGGGAGTGGGCTGCCGGTTTCTGATTGACTTCCCCTTCTCTGGAGGAGTCTTCTTCGTCGACTGACCTTTACTTGGGCCAGCTCTGCTTTTGGTAATCAGCTCTGTAATTTCACCCTTGAAACTCGTCATGAACCTCATGAGTTCGTCTCGGGTGACAGGGGCTGATCCAGTTGCCGTTTGGGTTGCCCCTTCCGGCTGCCCAGGGGGTCTGCTTAGACCCGCCTGGGAAGCACCCCGCTCCAGAGTGTCTCTGGGCCGGATGCGTTTAGTTCTGAGAGAGCCGTCTCCGGCTGTAAAAGTTTCGACCTGAGGATCTTCATCCTCATGGTCTGTAAAAACTTCTGGGTGTTCACCCAGACGGTTAGGGGGTGGTACAGACTCTTGAACCATCTTCGAGGTACTCTCCCCATAGGCAGCGCCAAATGTTTTGGGTGTTTTTGTCCCATGGGAGAGTTACAACACAAAGACTGATCCGCAGTGAGTTGTATCTACAAAACAAACGAAGACACCAGTTGGGTGGTGCTCCGCCTCCGACGCACAAGTTAGTAACTTGAAACGGAATAGAGAGAACAGAAATTTAGGTGGGTATCTGCTCGGATTCCAAGCTCAGGTCTTTCTTTGATGTAAGAAAATAAGGGTGTAATTAATGATTCAATGTGTCCCCCAAAGTGGGGAAATATCTCCCTATTTATAGGGTCGTTGGAAAATGCGCCCCTATCTAGGTCACTTGACTTAGATTTTAGTGAGCTGCGCCGTTTTAGGGCGTGCTTAGGAATCTGGGCCTTTGAAGGCCGCCATTTTGGAAACATATCGAAGGGAGCCAAGTGTCAAGAGGATGTTGAGCCACATGGGCCATCCTAAGCTCGACACGTGTCGACCTCTTATTGGTCCACGTGTCTAGGGTAAAAATACCCTAAACACCTTGGATGGGCGATGATGTGTCTGATGCACCTTAGGAATAATGAGCCCCTTGGATTGGCGATGATGTGTCTCACGCCCCTTGTGGCTAATGAGCCCCTTGGATGGGCGATGATGTGTTTGACGCCCCTTAGGGCTAATGAGCCTGTTGGATGGGCGATGATGTGTCTGACGCCCCTTAGGGCTAATGAGCCCCTTGGATGGGCGATGATTTGTCTAACACCCTTCAAGGCTAATGAGCTCCTTGGATGGGCAATGATTTAACTCACGCCCCTTAAGCCTAATTACCCCCTTGGATGGGCGATGAAGTGTCTGACGCTCCTTAGATCAATTGAGCCCCTTGGATAGGCGATGATGTGTCTCCACCCCTTAGTTCTAATGAACCCTTTTGATGGGCGATGATATGTCTTATGCCCCTTAGGGCTTATGAGCCCCTTGGAATGACGATGATGTTTCTCACGCCCCTCAAGGCTAATGGGCCCCTTTGATTGGCGATGATGTGTATGACGCCCCTTAGGGCTAATGAGCCCCTTGGATGGGTAATAATATGTCTCATGCCCCTCCAGGCTAATGAGCCCCTTGGATGGGCGATGATGTGTCTGATGCCCCTTAGGGCTAATGAGCTCCTTGGATTGGCGATGATGTGTAAGACTCCCCTTAGGGCTAATAATCCCTTTGGATGGGTAATGATGTGTCTAACGCCCCTCAGGGCTTATGAGCCCCTTGGATGGACGATGATGTGTCTGATGCACCTTAGGAATAATGAGCCCCTTTAATGGGCGATGATGTGTCTCACACCCCTAAGGCTAATGAGCCCCTTGGATGGGCGATAATGTGTTTGACGCCCTTTAGGGCTAATGAGCCCCTTTGATGGGCAACGATGTGTCTCACGCCCTTTAGGGCTAATGAGCCTCTTGGATGGGCGATGATTTGTCTGACAACCTTCAGGGCTAATGAGCCCCTTGGATGGGTAATGATTTGACTCACGCCCCTTAAGGCTAATGAGCCCCTTGGATGGGCAATGATTTGACTCACGCCCCTTAAGGCTAATTAGCCCTTTGATGGGCAATGAGGTGTCTGACGCTCCTTAGATCAATTGAAACCCTTGGATAGGCGATGATGTGTCTCCTCCCCTTAGTTATTATAAGCCCTTTGATGGGCTATGATGTGTTTAATGCCCCTTAGGAATAATGAGCCCGTTGGATGGGCGATTATGTGTCTGACGCCCCTTAGGGCTAATGAGCCCCTTGGATGGGCGATGATGTCTTTGACGACCCTTAGGGCTAATGAGCCCCATGGATGGATGATGATGTGTCTAATGCCCCTTAAGGGTTATGTGCCCCTTAGACGGGTGATGATGCGTCTGACGACCCTTCGGGCTAATGAGCCCCTTGGATGGGTGATGACGTGTTTCACGCCCGTTAGGGCTAATGGGCCTCTTGGATTGGCGATGATGTGTATGACACCCCTTAGGGCTAATGAGCCCCTTGGAAGGGTAATGATGTGTCTCATGCCCCTTTGGGCTAATGAGCCCATTGGATGGGCGATGATATGTCCGATGCACCTTAGGGCTAATGAGCCCCTTGGATGGGCGATGTTGTGTCTGATGCACCTTAGGAATAATGAGCCCCTTGGATGGGCGATTATGTGTCTAACGCCCCTTAGGGCTAATGAACCCCTTGGATGGGTGATGATGTGTTTGACGACCCTTAGGGCTAATGAACCCCTTGGATGGGTGATGATGTGTCTGATGCCCCTTAGGGCTAATGTGCCCCTTAGACGGGCGATAATGTGTTTGACGACCCTTATGGCTAATGAGCCCCTTGGATGGGCGATGATGTGTTTCATGCCCGTTAGGGCTAATGGGCCCCTTAGATTGGCGATGATGTGTATGACGCCCCTTAAGGCTAATGAGCCCCTTGGATGGGTAATGATGTCTCTCATGCCCCTTTGGTCTAATGAGCCCATTGGATGGGCGATGATGTGTCTGATGCACCATAGGGCTAATGAGCCCCTTGGATGGGCTATGTAGTGTATGATGCACCTTAGGAATAATGAGCCCCTTGGATGGGTGATTATGTGTCTGACGCCCCTTAGGGCTAATGAGCCCCTTCGATGGGCGATGATAAGTTTGACGCCCCTTAGGGCTAATGATCCCCTTGGATGAGCGATGATTTGTCTGACACCCCTCAGGGCTAATGAGCCCCTTGGATGGGCAATGATTTGACTCACGCCCCTTAAGGCTATTTAGCCCCTTGGATGGGTGATGATGTGTCTGATGCCCCTTAGGGCTAATGTGCCCCTTAAACGGGCGATGATGTGTCTGACGACCCTTAGGGCTAATGAGCCCCTTGGATGGGCGATGATGTGTTTCACGCCCCTTAGGGCTAATGGGCCCCTTGGATTGGCGATGATGTGTATGACGCCCCTTAAGGCTAATGAGCCCCTTGGATGGGTAATGATGTGTCTCATGCCCCTTTGGGCTAATGAACCCATTGGATGGGCGATGATGTGTCTAATGCACCTTAGGAATAATGAGCCCCTTGGATGGGCGATTATGTGTCTGACGCCTCTTAGGGCTAATGAGTCCCTTGGATGGGCGATGATGTGTTTGACGCCCCTTTGGGCTAAAGAGCCCCTTGGATGGGCGATAATTTGTCCAACACCCCTCAGGGCAAATGAACCCCTTGGATGGGAAATGATTTGACTCGCGCCCCTTAAGGCTAATTAGCCACTCGGATGGGCGATGATGTAACTAATGCTTCTTAGATCAATTGAGCCCGTTGGATAGGCGATGATGTGTCTCCTCCTCTTAGTTTTAATGAGCCCCTTTGATGGGCGATGATGTGTCTTATGCCCCTTAGGGCTTATGACCCCCTTGGAAGGACGATGATGTTTCTCACGCCCCTTAGGGCTAATGGGCCCCTTGGATTGGCGATGATGTTTATAACGCCCCTTAAGGCTAATGAGCCCCTTGGATGGGCGATGATGTGTCTGATGCACCTTAGGAAAATGAGCCCCTTGGATTGGCGATTATGTGTCTCACGATTCTTAGGGCTAATGAGCCCCTTTGATGGGTGATGATGTATCTGATTCCCTTTTAGGCTAATGAGCCCCTTGGATGGGCGATAATGTGTCTGATGCACCTTAGGGCTAATGAGCCCCTTGGATGGACGATGATGTGTCTAATGCACCTTAGGAATAATGAGCCCCTTCGATGGGCGATTATGTGTCTAACGCTCCTTAGGGCTAATGAGCCCCTTGGATGGGCGATGATGTGTTTGACGCCTCTTAGGGCTAATAACTCCCTTGGATGGGCGATGATTTGTTTGACACCCCTCAGGGCAAATGAGCCCCTTGGATGGGCAATTATTTGACTCACGCCCCTTAAGGCTAATTGGCCCCTTGGATTGGCGATGATGTGTTTTACGCCCGTTAGGGCCAATGGGCCCCTTGGATTGGCGATGATATGTATGACGCCCCTTAGGGCTAATGAACCCCTTGAATAGGTAATGATGTGTCTCATGCCCCTCTGGGCTAATGAGCACATTAGATGGGCGTTGATGTGCCTGATGCACCTTAGGAATAATGAGCCCCTTGGATGGGCGATTATGTGTCTGACGCTCCTTAGGTTTAATGAGCCCCTTGGATGGGCGATGATGTGTTTGACGCCCCTTAGGGCTAATGAGCCCCTTTGATGGGCGATGATTTGTCTAACACCCCTCAGGGCTAATGAGCCCCTTGGATGGGCAATGATTTGACTCACGCCCCTTAAGGCTAGTTAGTCCCTTGGATGGGCGATGATGTGTCTCAGGATTCTTAGGGATAATGAGCCCCTTGGATAGGTGATGATGTGTCTGATTCCCTTTAAGGCTAATAAGCCCTTTGGATGGGCGATTGAGCCCCTTAGATGGGCTATGATGTGTCTGATGCACCTTAGGAATAATTGAGCCCCTTAGATGGGCTATGATGTGTCTGATGCACCTTAGGAATAATGAGCCCCTTGGATGGGCGATAATGTGTCTGACACCCCTTAGGCCTAATAGGCCCCTTGGATGGGCGATGATGAGTATGATGACCCTTATGGCTAATGAGCCCCTTGGATGGGTGATGATGTGTCTGATGCCCCTTAGGGCTAATGTGCCCCTTAGACGGGCGACGATGTGTCTGACGACCCTTAGGGCTAATGAGCCCCTAGGATGGGCGATGATGTGTTTCACGCCCGTTAGGACTAATGGGCCCCTTGTATTGGCGATGATGTGTATGACGCCCCTTAGGGCTAATGAGCCCCTTGGATGATTAATGATGTGTCTCATGCCCCTTTGGGCTAATGAGCCCATTGGATGGGCGTTGATGTGTCTGATGCACCTTAGGGCTAATAAGCCCCTTGGATGGGCGATGTTTTGTCTGATGCACCTTAGGAATAATGAGCCCCTTGGATGGCGATTATGTGTCTGACGCCCCCTAGGGCTAATGAGCCCTTTGGATGGGCGATGATGTGTTTGACGCCCCTTGTGGCTAATGAGCCCCTTGGATGGGCGATGATTTGTCTGATACCCCTCAGGGCTAATGAGCCCCTTGGATGGGCAATGATTTGACTCACGCCCCTTAAGGCTAATTAGCCCCTTGGATGGGCGATGATGTAACTGACGCTTCTTTGATCAATTGAGCAGCTAGGATAGGCGATGATGTGTCTCCTCCCCTTAGTTCTACTAAGCCCCTTTGTTGGGCGATGATGTGTCTTATTCCCTTTAGGGCTTATGACCCCCTTGGAAGGGCGATGATGTTTCTCACGCCCCTTAGGGCTAATGGGCCCCTTGGATTGGCGATGATATTTATAACACCCCTTAAGGCTAATGAGCCCCTTTGATGGGCGATAATGTGTCTGATGCACCTTAGGAATAATGAGCCCCTTGGATTGGCGATGATGTGTCTCACGATTCTTAAGGCTAATGAGCCCCTTGGATGGGCGATTATGTGTCTAACGCCCCTCAGGGCAATTGAGCCCCTTGGATGGGCGATGATGTGTCTGATGCAGCTTAGGGCTAATGAGCCCCTTGGATGGGCGATTATGTGTCTGACGCCTATTAGGGCTAATGAGCCCCTTAGATGGGCGATGATGTGTTTGACGCCGCTTAGGGCTAATAACCCCCTTGGATGGGCGATGATTTGTCTGACACCCCTCAGGGCAAATGAGCCCCTTTGATAGGCAATGATTTGATTCACGCCCCTTAAGGGTAATTGGCCCCTTTGATGGGCGATGATCTGTTTCTCGCCCGTTAGGGCCAATGGGCCCCTTGGATTGGCGATGATGTGTATGACACCCCTTAGGGCTAATGAACCTCTTGGATGGGTAATGATGTGTCTCATGCCCCTTTGGGCTAATAAGCCCATTGGATGGGCGATGATGTGTCTGATGCACCTTAGGGCTAATGAGCCCCTTGGATGGGCGATGATGTGTCTGATGCACCTTAGGAATAATGAGCCCCTTGGATGGGTGATGATGTGTCTGACGCCCCTTAGGGCTAATGAGCCCTTTGGATGGGCGATGATGTGTCTGACGCCCCTTTGGGGTATTGAGCCCCTTGGATGGGCGATGATTTGTCTGACACCCCTCAGGGCTAATGAGCCCCTTGGATGGGCAATGATTTGACTCACGCCCCTTAAGGATAATTAGCCCCTTGGATGGGCGATGATGTGTCTCCTCCCCTTAGTTCTAATGAGCCCCTTTGATGGGCGATGATGTGTTTTATTTCCCAGGCTTATGAGCCCCTTAGAAGGGCGATGATGTTTCTCATGCCCCTTAGGGCTAATGGACCCCTTGGATTAGCGACGATGTTTATAACGCCCCTTAGGGCTAATGAGCCCCTTGGATGGGCGATGATGTGTCTGATGCACCTTAGGAATAATGAGCCCCTTGGATGGGCGATAATGTGCCTGACGCCCCTTAGGGCTAATGGTCCTCTTGGTTTGGCAATGATGTGTTTGACGACCCTTAGGGCTAATGAGCCCCATGGATGGGTGATGATGTGTCTGATGCCCCTTAGGGCTAATGTGCCCCTTAGACGGGCGATGATGTGTCTGGCAACCGTTAGGGCTAATGAGCCCCATTGATGGGCTATGATGTGTTTCACGCCCGTTAGGGGTAATGGGCCCCTTGGATTGGCGATGATGTGTATGACGCCCCTTAGGGCTAATGAGACCATTGGATGGGTAATGATGTGTCTGATGCCCCTTTAGGCTAATGAGCCCATTGGATGGGCGATGATGTGTCTGATGCACCTTAGGGCTAATGAGCCCCTTGGATGGGCGATGTTGTGTCTGATGCACCTTAGGAATAATGAGCCCCTTGGATGGGCGATTATGTGTCTAACGCCCCTTAGGGCTAATGAGCCCCTTGGATGGGCGATGATGTGTTTGACGACCCTTAGGGCTAATGAACCCCTTGGATGGGTGATGATGTGTCTGATGCCCCTTAGGGCTAATGTGCCCCTTAGACGGGCGATAATGTGTTTGACGACCCTTATGGCTAATGAGCCCCTTGGATGGGCGATGATGTGTTTCATGCCAGTTAGGGCTAATGGGCCCCTTGGATTGGCGATGATGTGTATGACGCCCCTTAGGGCTAACGAGCCCCTTGGATGGGTAATGATGTCTCTCATGCCCCTTTGGTCTAATGAGCCCATTGGATGGGCGATGATGTGTCTGATGCACCTTAGGGCTACTAAGCCCCTTGGATGGGTTATGTTGTGTCTGATGCACCTTAGGAATAATGAGCCCCTTGGATGGGTGATTATGTGTCTGACGCCCCTTAGGGCTAATGAGCCCCTTGGATGGGCGATGATAAGTTTGACGCCCCTTAGGGCTAATGAGCCCCTTGGATGAGCGATGATTTATCTGACACCCCTCAGGGCTAATGAGCCCCTTGGATGGGCAATGATTTGACTCACGCCCCTTAAGGCTATTTAGCCCCTTGGATGGGTGATGATGTGTCTGATGCCCCTTAGGGCTAATGTGCCCCTTAAACGGGCGATGATGTGTCTGACGACCCTTAGGGCTAATGAGCCCCTTGGATGGGCGATGATGTGTTTCACGCCCGTTAGGGCTAATGGGCCCCTTGGATTGGCGATGATGTGTATGACGCCCCTTAGGGCTAATGAGCCCCTTGGATAGGTAATGATGTGTCTCATGCCCCTTTGGGCTAATGATTTGACTCACGCCCCTTAAGGCTAATTAACCCCTTGGATGGGCGATGATGTAACTGACGCTTCTTAGATCAATTGAGCAGCTAGGATAGGCGATGATGTGTCTCCTCCCCTTAGTTCTACTAAGCCCCTTTGTTGGGTGATGATGTGTCTTATTCCCTTTAGGGCTTATGACCCCCTTGGAAGGGCGATGATGTTTCTCACGCCCCTTAGGGCTAATGGGCCCCTTGGATTGGCGATGATGTTTATAACACCCCTTAAGGGTAATGAGCCCTTTGATGGGCGATAATGTGTCTGATGCACCTTAGGAATAATGAGCCCCTTGGATTGGCGATGATGTGTCTCACGATTCTTAAGGCTAATGAGCCCCTTGGATGGGTGATGATGTATCTGATTCCCTTTTGGGCTAATGAGCACTTTGGATAGGCGATTATGTGTCTAACGCCCCTCAGGGCAATTGAGCCCCTTGGATGGGCGATGATGTGTCTGATGTAGCTTAGGGCTAATGAGCCCCTTGGATGGGCCATGATGTGTATGATGCACCTTAGGAATAATGAGCCCCTTGGATGGGCGATTATGTGTCTGACGCCTATTAGGGCTAATGAGCCCCTTAGATGGGCGATGATGTGTTTGACGCCGCTTAGGGCTAATAACCCCCTTGGATGGGCGATGATTTGTCTGACACCCCTCAGGGCAAATGAGCCCCTTTGATAGGCAATGATTTGACTCACGCCCCTTAAGGGTGATTGGCCCCTTTGATGGGCGATGATGTGTTTCTCGCCCGTTAGGGCCAACGGGCCCCTTGGTTTGGCGATGATGTGTATGACACCCCTTAGGGCTAATGAGCCCCTTGGATGGGTAATGATGTGTCTCATGCCCCTTTGGGCTAATCAGCCCATTGGATGGGCGAAGATGTGTCTGATGCACCTTAGGGCTAATGAGCCCCTTGGATGGGCGATGATGTGTCTGATGCACCTTAGGAATAATGAGCCCCTTGGATGGGTGATGATGTGTCTGACGCCTTTTAGGGCTAATGAGCCCTTTGGATGGGCAATGATGTGTCTGACGCCCCTTAGGGGTATTGAGCCCCTTGGATGGGCGATGATTTGTCTGACACCCCTCAGGGCTAATGAGCCCCTTGGATGGGCAATGATTTGACTCACGCCCCTTAAGGATAATTAGCCCCTTGGATGGGCGATGATGTGTCTCCTCCCCTTAGTTCTAATGAGCCCCTTTGATGGGCGATGATGTGTCTTATTTCCCAGGCTTATGAGCCCCTTAGAAGGGCGATGATGTTTCTCATGCCCCTTAGGGCTAATGGACCCCTTGGATTGGCGATGATGTTTATAACGCCCCTTAGGGCTAATGAGCCCCTTGTGATGCAAATCACGAAAGTCCTATTAGTCCTAGTCACAATTTTCATCCAAGTCCAAGCACAAGTCCAAGTTACGGTTCATCCAAAGAAGTGATACTTGCGAAATCATTTGAAGACCAAACCTTGGATTCTTTTGCTGCACATGGTCCGTTTGGTTTTAATCATGGATTTACTTGCTTAATTGCTCATTAAGCACGTTAATTGAGACATTTTGAACAGCCATTTCAGTTGAGAGGAACTCAAGGAGAAACTTCAATGCATGAATAATGAAAGGGGCGTGAATCAAGGGGGGGTTACAAATGCACCTCCAACGGTTTTCTTGCTGAATTTGTGGCTGTTTGCTTAGCTCATTTACATGCGTTTAATAAGGACGTTAAGGGGCATATGAAGACTAAGAGGCTGCTGCACTTAGACGTAATTTAGGCTTAGTTTCATTTTCGTTGTTTAAAGCTTTAATAAATCAGTTTGCTTCTTTAAGTTAAGCAATGATTGTTAGTTCTTTTAGTTGCTTATAAAAGGCATGTAATTGTAGATTGTAATCAGATTTTCATCAATGAAAAAGAGCTTTTGCTTGAACTTAAAAACTGATTATTTGTTTGTGAAATAACCGGTTTTTGTACCAAGTTAGACTTGAAGAGATTGAGTGGTCAAGTGAGTAATCCTTCCATACAATTTGAACTTAGTAGGTTGAGTGAGAAATCCTTGCCTTCATATCCTTGTTTGTTAAGTGAGTAATCCTTACAAACCTACACCTAAATTCTACATAAACGTACCTAAACACCAACCTAAAATCAATCCTTTGCTTAAGCTTGATTCATTAACTTGTTTAAACTAATTTCATCTATTAGTTTTTACATCATTTGGCCCGCCAGGTAGGGGGTTGTTTCTGTCCAAATGGATCAAGCAAACCCAAATGAAACCGTTGACCAAAGGAGACTTAGAATTATGGAGGAAAACCAACAAAGGCTCTTGGAAACCAATGAGCAATTACATGGTAATATAATGGCTCTAATGGCTCGTTTGTTGACACAAGAACAAAGGGATGGGCGTCAAAACCCTCCTAGATATGATGACAAGAGTCTAAAGGTGGATGTAGACCTTTTTGATGGTACTCTTGACCCTGAGAAGTACTTGGAGTGGGAGCAATCACTTGAGAGGTACTTTGAGTTCAAAGACGTTGAGGAAGATGAACAAAAGTACAAGATTGCTAAGGTGAAGATAGCCAAGTATGCTGAAACTTGGTTGAAAGGAGTCCAAAGAAAACGAGAAAGCAATGGGAAAACTCGTATTTCTACATGGACCAAGCTTAGGAAGAAACTTAGGGGACGTTTTGTGCCTTCTAATTACAAACAATCCATGTATGTTAAATGGAGTACCTTGCAACAAGGTAGTAGTAGTGTGGAGGAGTACATAAAAGAATTTGAGAAACTTTCCATTGTGTGCGAAATAGAGGAAAATGAAGAACTCAAATTAGGGAGGTTTATGGCTGGTTTGGATAAGGACATTTATGAGAAAGTAGAGGTGCAACCCAATCTGTCCTTTGATGAAGCTTGTAAACTTTCGGTGAAGTTTGATAATCAAAGGAAGAAGAAGAAACCTTCGAACTCTTTTGACCCAAAATTCAATTGTCCATTCAATCCACCAAAAGAAAAATCTTCTTTCCCAAATTCCACCAAAAGAAACCCAAGTTCCTTTGACCCAAAAGAAAAAGGCAAAGTTGTTGCCAAAACCGGGGACTTGAGTGACATAGTGTGTTTTAAGTGTCATGGAAGAGGACACTATAAGAGGGATTGTCCTAATACTAGAGCTTTAACCATGAGAGAGCTAAAAAATATGATGGATCAACCTTTTAGCCTAGATGAGGAGTTAGAGGATGAAAATGTTGTTGAAAATGACCCTTTGGAATCTTATGATTCTAACGAAGAGGAGGAACAAGGTGATGATTGTTTTCCCGAAAAAAAACAGCCTAGTCTTGAGGAGAGCTTTACAAATGCAAGTTGAGGTTGAAAGAAACCCTTTGCAAAGAGAGAATGTCTTTTTAACCAAATGCAAGGTTAATGGAGATGTTTGTGACTTAATTGTTGATAGTGGTAGTGAAGCAAATGTTGTATCAAGTGACCTTGTCAAAAAACTTGATTTGAAAACCACTAGACACCCTACCCCTTACAAATTGAGTTGGCTTGATAAGAGTAAGAGTACGGGAGTTAGGAGACAATGCTTAGTAAAATTTCAGATTGGTTCTTATGTTGATGAGATTTTTTGTGATGTCATTCCTATGGATGCATGTCACGTTTTATTAGGAAGACCATGGCAAAGTGATAGAAAATCAATCCATGATGGTCTAACTAATACCTATACTATCACCCACCAAGGCAGCAAGAAAGTGTTGCATCCCTTACCACCACAAAAAAAAGATTCCCCAAACACAATTCCCACCACCACAAACACCACAAAAAGAGCCCAAAAGAAAGGAAATCTTGTTACTTTCTTTCAAAGAATTCGAAAAGACCTTAGAGAAGGAAGATGAGGTGTTTTTGTTGTTGTCTAAGGAGGAGCATGAAGGGTTTGTTCAACAAAACCCTAGGTTGGCCGAATTAGTCAAAGCTTATGAGGATGTTTTTCCTAATGAGTTGCCTTTAGGATTACCTCCCATTTGTGGGATAGAACATCAAATTGACCTAATTCCGGGAGCACCCCTTCCTAACAAACCACCTTATAGATGTAATCCCATGGAAACTAAAGAGTTGCAAAAACAAATTGAGGAGTTGATGCAAATGGGTTATGTGAGAGAGTCTATGAGTCCTTGTGCTGTTCCTACCTTGTTAGTGCCTAAAAAAGATGGAACATGGAGGATGTGTATTGATAGTAGGGTTGTGAACAATATAACCATTAAGTATAGGTTTCCCATACCTAGGCTTGATGATATGTTGGATGAGTTGAGTGGAGCTAGAGTGTTTTCAAAAATTGATTTGAGAAGTGGGTATCACCAAATTCGTATGAGGGAGGGTGATGAGTGGAAAACAGCTTTTAAAACCAAGCATGGGTTGTATGAATGGCTTGTTATGCAATTTGGTTTAACAAATGCCCCAAGTACTTTCATGAGGCTTATGAATGAGATGTTGAGACCTTTTTTGGGGAGGTTTGTAGTTGTTTACTTAGATGATATTCTCATCTATAGTAAAAATGAGGAAGATCATTTGAGGCACTTGGAAGAAATCTTTAGAACTTTGAGGGAGAAAAAATTGTATGGGAAGTTGGAGAAGTGTCATTTTTTGCTAACAGAAATTGTTTTTCTTGGTTACATTGTTTCAGGTGATGGAATCAAGGTGGATCCAAGCAAAATAGAAGTCATTGCTTCGTGGCCTATCCCAAAAACCATAACTGAAGTTCGTTCATTTCATGGACTAACCTCTTCCTATAGAAGGTTCATTAAGAACTTTAGTACCCTCATGGCTCCTATCACCGAGTGTACAAAGAAAGGAACCTTCCAATGGAACCCTCAGGCCCAAGAGGTGTTTGAACTAGTGAAAAAAAAGATGTGTGAGGCACCTGTTTTAGCCTTACCTGATTTCATGAAACCCTTTGAAGTTGAGTGTGATGCAAGTGGGAAGGGAATAGGGGCTGTCCTAATCCAAGAAAAAAAAACCCATTGCCTACTTTAGTGAGAAATTGAGCCAAGGGAAATTGAACTATTCCACTTATGACAAAGAATTTTATGCCATGGTTCGAGCCTTAGATCATTGGTCACATTATTTGAGGCCACAACCATTCATCTTGCATTCAGATCATGAGTCTTTGAGGTTCATACATGGCCAAAAAAAATTGAATGCAAGGCATGCTAAGTGGGTAGAGTTCCTTCAATCCTTCAATTTTGCTACGAAATATAAGCAAGGGAAAGCCAACATTGTGGCTGATGCTTTGTCAAGGAGGCATACCCTACTTGGAATCATGGAAGCTAAGGTCCTTGGTTTTGAGATCATGAAGGAATCTTACAAGGATGATCTTGAACTTATGGAGATCATTGAGGCGTGCAAGCATGGGGTTAATGGACAATTCGTGATGGTGGATGGTTTTCTTTTCAAAGGAAACAAACTTTTTGTTCCTAAAGGGGCAATTCGTGACTTATTGATAAGGGAAGCTCATGGAGGAGGCCTTGCTGGTCATATGGGTATTCAAAAGACCCTAGAGATCTTGCAAAGTCACTTTTATTGGCCAAAGATGCTAGCTAACGTGCACCAAATCCTAGCTAGATGTTCTACTTGTCAAAGGGCTAAAATGACCTTTCATAGAGGTGAATACAAGCCTTTGCCAATTCCCGAAAGACCTTGGGAGGATTTGAGTATGGATTTCATCATGGCCTTGCCTAGAACAGCTCGTGGAAAAGATTCAATCATGGTGGTTGTTGATCGGTTTTCGAAGATGGCCCATTTCATTGCTTGTAAAAAGGTGGATGATGCTTATAACGTGGCTCAACCTTTTTTCAAGGAGGTGGCTAAGTTACATGGTTTGCCTAGAACCATTGTTTCAGATCGTGATACAAAGTTTGTGAGCCATTTTTGGAAGTCATTATGGAGGCTCGTGCGTACCAAGCTACTTTTCTCAACTAGCCATCATCCACAAACGGATGGTCAAACTGAGGTGGAGAATAGAGTTCTTGGAACATTTCTTCGTGCCTTAGTGAACAAAGGAGGGAAAGATTGGGATCTAAAGCTAGCTCATGCTGAATTTGCTTACAATAGAACTCCAAGTAAAACCACGAAATACTCACCATTCGAAATTGTTTATGGGGTCAATCCTTATGTTCCTATTGATTACATTGCAATTCCTAAGGACAAATTTGTTCATGGGACAGCCAAGGAGCATGTTGAGTTCATGATGAATGTTCATAAAGAAGTTAGGAAGAACATTGAGAAAGCTAACGAGTCCTACAAGAAGCAAGCAAACAAACACTTGAGCAATGTGAGAAAATTCGAAGTGGGTGATCTTGTTTGGATTTTTCTTCGAAAAGAAAGGTTCCCTAAGCAACGAAAGCACAAGTTGATGCCAAGGGCAGAGGGTCCGTTTCAAATCATGGAAAGGATCAATGATAATGCATACAAAGTTGATCTTGGAGGGCAATTTTGAGTTTCATCAACTTTCAATATTGGTGACCTAGCTCCTTATTTAGAAGATGACGAGTTGAGGACAACTCCTTTCGAAGAAGGGGAGGATGATGCAAATCACGAAAGTCCTATTAGTCCTAGTCACAATTTTCATCCAAGTCCAAGCACAAGTCCAAGTTACGGTTCATCCAAAGAAGTGATACTTGCGAAATCATTTGAAGACCAAACCTTGGATTCTTTTACTGCCCATGGTCCGTTTGGTTTTAATAATGGATTTACTTGCTTAATTGCTCATTAAGCACGTTAATTGAGACATTTTGAACAGCCATTTCAGTTGAGAGGAACTCAAGGAGAAACTTCAATGCATGAATAATGAAAGGGGCGTGAATCAAGGGGGGTTACAAATGCACCTCCAACGGTTTTCTTGCTGAATTTGTGGCTGTTTGCTTAGCTCATTTACATGCGTTTAATAAGGACGTTAAGGGGCATATGAAGACTAAGAGGCTGCTGCACTTAGACGTAATTTAGGCTTAGTTTCATTTTCATTGTTTAAAGCTTTAATAAATCAGTTTGCTTCTTTAAGTTAAGCAATGATTGTTAGTTCTTTTAGTTGCTTATAAAAGGCATGTAATTGTAGTTTGTAATCAGATTTTGATCAATGAAAAAGAGCTTTTGCTTGAACTTAAAAACTGATTATTTGTTTGTGAAATAATCGGTTTTTGTACCAAGTTAGACTTGAAGAGATTGAGTGGTCAAGTGAGTAATCCTTCCATACAATTTGAACTTAGTAGGTTGAGTGAGAAATCCTTGTCTTCATATCCTTGTTTGTTAAGTGAGTAATCCTTACAAACCTACACCTAAATTCTACATAAACGTACCTAAACACCAACCTAAAATCAATCCTTTGCTTAAGCTTGATTCATTAACTTGTTTAAACTAATTTCATCTATTAGTTTTTACAACACCTTGGATGGGCGATGATGTGTCTGATGCACCTTAGGAATAATGAGCCCCTTGGATGGGCGATAATGTGTCTGACGCCCCTTAGGGCTAATGGGCCTCTTGGTTTGGCAATGATGTGTTTGACGACCCTTAGGGCTAATGAGCCCCATGGATGGGTGATGATGTGTCTGATGCCCCTTAGGGCTAATGTGCCCCTTAGACGGGCGATGATGTGTCTGGCAACCCTTAGGGCTAATGAGCCCCATTGATGGGCTATGATGTGTTTCACGCCCGTTAGGGCTAATGGGCCCCTTGGATTGGCGATGATGTGTATGACGCCCCTTAGGGCTAATGAGACCATTGAATGGGTAATGATGTGTCGGATGCCCCTTTGGGCTAATGAGCCCATTGGATGGGCGATGATGTGTCTGATGCACCTTAGAGCTAATGAGCCCCTTGGATGGGCGATATTGTGTCTGATGCACCTTAGGAATAATGAGCCCCTTGGATGGGCGATTATGTGTCTAACGCCCCTTAGGGCTAATGAGCCCCTTGGATGGGCGATGATGTGTTTGACGACCCTTAGGGCTAATGAACCCCTTGGATGGGTGATGATGTGTCTGATGCCCCTTAGGGCTAATGTGCCCCTTAGACGGGCGATAATGTGTTTGACGACCCTTATGGCTTATGAGCCCCTTGGATGGGCGATTATGTGTTTCATGCCCGTTAGGGCTAATGGGCCCCTTGGATTGGCGATGATATGTATGACGCCCCTTAGGGCTAATGAGCCCCTTGGATGGGTAATGATGTCACTCATGCCCCTTTCGGCTAATGAGCCCATTGGATGGGCGATGATGTGTCTGATGCACCTTAGGGCTAATGAGCCCCTTGGATGGGCGATGTTGTGTCTGATGCACCTTAGGGCTAATGAGCCCTTTGGATGGGCGATGATGTGTTTGACGCCCCTTATGGCTAATGAGCCCCTTGGATGGGCGATGATTTGTCTGATACCCCTCAGGGCTAATGAGCCCCTTGGATGGGCAATGATTTGACTCACGCCCCTTAAGGCTAATTAGCCCCTTGGATGGGCGATGATGTAACTGACGCTTCTTAGATCAATTGAGCACCTAGGATAGGCGATGATGTGTCTCCTCCCCTTAGTTCTACTAAGCCCCTTTGTTGGGCGATGATGTGTCTTATTCTCTTTAGGGCTTATGACCCCCTTGGAAGGGCGATGATGTTTCTCACGCCCCTTAGGGCTAATGGGCCCCTTGGATTGGTGATGATGTTTATAACACCCCTTAAGGCTAATGAGCCCCTTTGATGGGCGATAATGTGTCTGATGCACCTTAGGAATAATGAGCCCCTTGGATTGGCGATGATGTGTCTCACGATTCTTAAGGCTAATGAGCCCCTTGGATGGGTGATGATGTATCTGATTCCCTTTTGGGCTAATGAGCACTTTGGATGGGCGATTATGTGTCTAACGCCCCTCAGGGCAATTGGGCCCCTTTGATGGGCGATGATGTGTCTGATGCAGCTTAGGGCTAATGAGCCCCTTGGATGGGTCATGATGTGTCTGATGCACCTTAGGAATAATGAGCCCCTTGGATGGGCGATTATGTGTCTGACGCCTATTAGGGCTAATGAGCCCCTTAGATGGGCGATGATGTGTTTGACGCCGCTTAGGGCTAATAACCCCTTGGATGGGCGATGATTTGTCTGACACCCCTCAGGGCAAATGAGCCCCTTTGATAGGCAATGATTTGACTCACGCCCCTTAAGGGTAATTGGCCCCTTTGATGGGAAATGATGTGTTTCTCGCCCGTTAGGGCCAATGGGCCCCTTGGATTGGCGATGATGTGTATGACACCCCTTAGGGCTAATGAGCCCCTTGGATGGGTAATGATGTGTCTCATGCCCCTTTGGGCTAATGAGCCCATTGGATGGGCGATGATGTGTCTGATGCACCTTAGGGCTAATGAGCCCCTTGGATGGGCGATGATATGTCTGATGCACCTTAGGAATAATGATCCCCTTGGATGGGTGATGATGTGTCTGACGCCCCTTAGGGCTAATTAGCCCTTTGGATGGGCGATGATGTGTCTGACGTCCCTTAGGGGTATTTAGCCCCTTGGATGGGCGATGATTTGTCTGACACCCCTCAGGCTAATGAGCCCCTTGGATGGGCAATGATTTGACTCACGCCCCTTACGGGTAATTAGCCCCTTGGATGGGCGATGATGTGTCTCCTCCCCTTAGTTCTAATGAGCCCCTTTGATGGGCGATGATGTGTCTTATTTCCCAGGCTTATGAGCCCCTTAGAAGGGCGATGATGTTTCTCATGCCCCTTAGGGCTAATGGACCCCTTGGATTGGCGATGATGTTTATAACGCCCCTTAGGGCTAATGAGCCCCTTGGATGGGCGATGATGTGTCTGATGCACCTTAGGAATAATGAGCCCCTTGGATAGGCGATAATGTGTCTGACGCCCTTTAAGGGTAATGAGCCTCTTGGATTGGCAATGATGTGTTTGACGACCCTTAGGGCTAATGAGCCCCATGGATGGGTGATGATGTGTCTGATGCCCCTTAGACGGGCGATGATGTGTTTGGCAACCCTTAGGGCTAATGAGCCCCATTGATGGGCTATGATGTGTTTCACGCCCGTTAGGGCTAATGGGCCCCTTGGATTGGCGATGATGTGTATGACGCCCCTTAGGGCTAATGAGACCATTGGATGGGTAATGATGTGTCTGATGCCCCTTTGGGCTAATGAGCCCATTGGATGGGCGATGATGTGTCTGATGCACCTTAGGGCTAATGAGCCCCTTGGATGGGCGATGTTGTGTCTGATGCACCTTAGGAATAATGAGCCCCTTGGATGGGCGATTATGTGTCTAACGCCCCTTAGGGCTAATGAGCCCCTTGGATGGGCGATGATGTGTTTGACGACCCTTAGGGCTAATGAACCCCTTGGATGGGTGATGATGTGTCTGATGCCCCTTAGGGCTAATGTGCCCCTTAGACGGGCGATAATGTGTTTGACGACCCTTATGGCTAATGAGCCCCTTGGATGGGCGATGATGTGTTTCATGCCCGTTAGGGCTAATGGGCCCCTTGGATTGGCGATGATGTGTATGACGCCCCTTAGGGCTAATGAGCCCCTTGGATGGGTAATGATGTCACTCATGCCCCTTTGGGCTAATGAGCCCATTGGATGGGCGATGATGTGTCTGATGCACCTTAGGGCTAATGAGCCCCTTGGATGGGCAATGTTGTGTCTGATGCACCTTAGGAATAATGAGCCCCTTGGATGAGCGATTATGTGTCTGACGCCCCTTAGGGCTAATGAGCCCTTTGGATGGGCGATGATGTGTTTTGACGCCCCTTATGGCTAATGAGTCCCTTGGATGGGCGATGATTTGTCTGATACCCCTTCAGGGCTAATGAGCCCCTTGGATGGGCAATGATTTGACTCACGCCCCTTAAGGCTAATTAGCCCCTTGGATGGGCGATGATGTAATTGACGCTTCTTAGATCAATTGAGCACCTAGGATAAGCGATGATGTGTCTCCTCCCCTTAGTTCTACTAAGCCCCTTTGTTGGGCGATGGTGTGTCTTATTCTCTTAGGGCTTATGACCCCCTTGGAAGGGCGATGATGTTTCTCACGCCCCTTAGGGCTAATGGGCCCCTTGGATTGGTGATTATGTTTATAACACCCCTTAAGGCTAATGAGCCCCTTTGATGGGCGATAATGTGTCTGATGCACCTTAGGAATAATGAGCCCCTTGGATTGGCGATGATGTGTCTCACGATTCTTAAGGCTAATGAGCCCCTTGGATGGGTGATGATGTATCTGATTCCCTTTTGGGCTAATGAGCACTTTGGATGGGCGATTATGTGTCTAACGTCCCTTAGGGCAATTGGGCCCCTTTGATGGGCGATGATGTGTCTGATGCAGCTTAGGGCTAATGAGCCCCTTGGATGGGCCATGATGTGTCTGATGCACCTTAGGAATAATGAGCCCCTTGGATGGGCGATTATGTGTCTGACGCCTATTAGGGCTAATGAGCCCCTTAGATGGGCGATGATGTGTTTGACGCCGCTTAGGGCTAATAACCCCCTTGGATGGGCGATGATTTGTCTGACACCCCTCAGGGCAAATGAGCCCCTTTGATAGGCAATGATTTGACTCACGCCCCTTAAGGGTAATTGGCCCCTTTGATGGGCGATGATGTGTTTCTCGCCCGTTAGGGCCAATGGGCTCCTTGGATTGGCGATGATGTGTATGACACCCCTTAGGGCTAATGAGCCCCTTGGATGGGTAATGATGTGTCTCATGCCCCTTTGGGCTAATGAGCCCATTGGATGGGCGATGATGTGTCTGATGCACCTTAGGGCTAATGAGCCCCTTGGATGGGCGATGATGTGTCTGATGCACCTTAGGAATAATGAGCCCCTTGGATGGGTGATGATGTGTCTGACGCCCCTTAGGGCTAATGAGCTCTTTGGATGGGCGATGATGTGTTTGACGCCCCTTAGGGCTAATGAGCCCCTTGGATGGGCGATGATTTGTCTGACACCCCTCAGGGCTAATGAGACCCTTAGATGGGCAATGATTTGACTCACGCCCCTTAAGGATAATTAGTCCCTTGGATGGGCGATGATGTGTCTCCTCCCCTTAGTTCTAATGAGCCCCTTTGATGGGCGATGATGTGTCTTATTTCCCAGGCTTATGAGCCCCTTAGAAGGGCGATGATGTTTCCCTCCCTTAGGGCTAATGGACCCCTTGGATTGGCGATGATGTTTATAACGCCCCTTAGGGCTAATGAGCCCCTTGAATGGGCGATGATGTGTCTGATGCACCTTAGGAATAATGAGCCCCTTGGATGGGCGATAATGTGTCTGACGCCCCTTAGGGCTAATGAGCCCCTTGGTTTGGCAATGATGTGTTTGACGACCCTTAGGGCTAATGAGCCCCATGGATGGGTGATGATGTGTCTGATGCCCCTTAGAACTGGGCGATGATGTGTTTGGCAACCCTTAGGGCTAATGAGCCCCATTGATGGGCTATGATGTGTTTCACGCCCGTTAGGGCTAATGGGCCCCTTGGATTGGCGATGATGTGTATGACGCCCCTTAGGGCTAATGAGACCATTGGATGGGTAATGATGTATCTGATGCCCCTTTGGGCTAATGAGCCCATTGGATGGGCGATGATGTGTCTGATGCACCTTAGGGCTAATGAGCCCCTTGGATGGGCGATGTTGTGTCTGATGCACCTTAGGAATAATGAGCCCCTTGGATGGGCGATTATGTGTCTAACGCCCCTTAGGGCTAATGAGCCCCTTGGATGGGCGATGATGTGTTTGACGACCCTTAGGGCTAATGAACCCCTTGGATGGGTGATGATGTGTCTGATGCCCCTTAGGGCTAATGTGCCCCTTAGACGGGCGATAATGTGTTTAACGACCCTTATGGCTAATGAGCCCCTTGGATGGGCGATGATGTGTTTCATGGCCCGTTAGGGCTAATGGGCCCCTTGGATTGGCGATGATGTGTATGACGCCCCTTAGGGCTAATGAGCCCCTTGGATGGGTAATGATGTCTCTCATGCCCCTTTGGTCTAATGAGCCCATTGGATGGGCGATGATGTGTCGGATGCACCTTAGGGCTACTGAGCCCCTTGGATGGGCTATGTTGTGGCTAATGCACCTTAGGAATAATGAGCCCCTTGGATGGGTGATTATGTGTCTGACACCCCTTAGGGCTAATGAGCCCCTTGGATGGGCGATGATAAGTTTGACGCCCCTTAGGGCTAATGAGCCCCTTGGATGAGCGATGATTTGTCTGACACCCCTCAGGGCTAATGAGCCCCTTGGATCGGCAATGATTTGACTCACGCCCCTTAAGGCTATTTAGCCCCTTGGATGGGTGATGATGTGTCTGATGCCCCGTAGGGCTAATATGCCCCTTAAACGAGCGATGATGTGTCTGACGACCCTTAGGGCTAATGAGCCCCTTGGATGGGCGATGATGTGTTTTCACGCCCGTTAGGGCTAATGGGCCCTTTGGATTGGCGATGATGTGTATGACGCCCCTTAGGGCTAATGAGCCCCTTGGATGGGTAATGATGTGTCTCATGCCCCTTTGGGCTAATGAACCCATTGGATGGGCGATGATGTGTCTGATGCACCTTAGGGCTAATGAGCCCCTAGGATGGGCGATGTTGTGTCTGATTCACCTTAGGAATAATGAGCCCCTTGGATGGGTGATTATGTGTCTGACGCCCCTTAGGGCTAATGAGCCCCTTGGATGGGCGATGATGTGTATGACGACCCTTAGGGCTAATGAGCCCCTTCGATGGGTGATGATGTGTCTGATGCCCCTTAGGGCTAATGTTGCCCCTTAGATGGGCGACGATGTGTCTAACGACCCTTAGG
>NW_018743468.1:0-32300 GCF_001683475.1 Chenopodium quinoa | reverse complement strand
CATTCAAAATAGCGATTTGAATCAAGTGAAAGTCAAACAAAGCTTTTTGAATCAAATGATTGTCAAATCCGTTCAACGATGCTAATTGAATCGTATGAAAGTCAAGCACATTCAACAAATCTTTTTGAATCAACTGAAAGTCAAATGCATTAAAAAAAAGTAATTAAATCATGTGAAAGTCAATTACATTTAAACAAAGAAATAAAATGAAAGTTAAATGCATTCAAAAAAGCTAATTGAATCAAGTGAAAGTCTAGGTAATTCAAACAAAGCTTTTTGAATCAAATGACTGTCAAATGTGTTCAACGATGCTAATTGAATCAAATGAAAGTCAAACACATTCAAACAAAGCTTTTTGAATCAAATGAAAGTCATATGCATTCAACAAAGCTAATTGAATCAAATGAAAGTCAATGGCATTCTAACAAACCTAATTGAATCAAACGAAAGTCAATGGCATTCTAAGAATCAAATGAAAGTCAACCCATTCAAAAACTAATTGAATCAAATGAAAGTTAACCACATTCAAACAAAGCTAATTTAAATCAAGTGAAATTCAAACACATTCAAACAAAGCTTTTTGAATCCAAAGAAAGTCAAATGAGTTCAAAAAAGCTAATTGAATCAAGTGAAAGTCAACAAATCATAGCTTTTTGAATCAAATGATTGTCAAATGCATTCAACGACACTAATTGAATCATATGAAAGTCAAACACATTCAAACAAATCTTTTTGAATCAAATGAAAGTCAAATGCATTCAACAGATCAAATTGAATCAATTAAAAGTCAACCACATTCAAACAAAGTAATTAAATCCAATGGAAGGCAAACACATTCAAACAAAGCTATTTGAATCAAATGAAAGTCAAACACATTCAACAATGCTATCTGAATCAAATGAAAGTCAAATGCATTCAAAAAAGATAATTAAATCAAACGAAAGTCAAACACATTCAGACAAAGCTAATTGCATCAAATGAAAGTCAAAAACATTCAAACAAAGCTAATTAAATCATATGAAAGTCAAATGCTTTCAAAAAAGCTAATTGAATCAAGTAAAAGTCCAAAGAATTCAAACAAAGCTTTTTGAATCAAATGATTGTCAAATGCATTCAACGAGGCTAATTGAATCAGATGACATTCAAACAAAAACTTTTTGAATCAAAGAAAGTCAAATGCATTCAACAAAGCAAATTGAATCAATTGAAAGTTAACCACATTCAAGCAAAGCTAATTGAATCAAATGAAAGTCAAACACATCTAAACAAAGCTATTTGAACCAAATGAAAGTCAAACACATTCAAGAAATGCTATTTGAATCAAATGAAAGTCAAACACATTCAAAAAAGGTATTTAAATCAAGTGAAAGTCAAAAACATTCAAACAAAGCTATTTGAATCAAATTAAAGTCAAACACATTCAAACAAAGCTTTTTGAATTAAATGAAAGTCAAATGCATTAAACAAAGCTAATTGATTCAAATGAAAGTCAATCACATTCAAACAAAGCTAATTTAATCAAATGAAAATCAAACACATTCAAACAAAGTTTTTTCAATCAAATGAAATTCAAATGCATTCAAAAATAGCGATTTGAATCAAGTGAAAGTCAAACAAAGCTTTTTGAATCAAATGATTGTCAAATCCGTTCAACGATGCTAATTGAATCGTATGAAAGTCAAGACATTCAAACAATTCTTTTTGAATCAACTGAAAGTCAAATGCAATTAAAAAAAAGTAATTAAATCAAGTGAAAGTGAATTACATTTAAACAAAGCTTTTTAAATCAAATGAAAGTTAAATGCATTCAAAAAAGCTAATTGAATCAAGTGAAAGTCTAGGTAATTCAAACAAAGCTTTTTGAATCAAATGACTGTAAAATGTGTTTAACGATGCTTAATTGAATCAAATGAAAGTCAAACCACATTCAAACACAGCTTTTTGAATCAAATGAAAGTCATATGCATTCAACAAAGCTAACTGAATCAAATGAAAGGCAATGGCATTCTAACAAACCTAATTGAATCAAACGAAAAGTCAATGGCATTCTAACAAACCTAATTGAATCAAATGAAAAGTCAACCACATTCAAACAAAGCTAATTGAATCAAATGAAAGTTAACCACATTCAACAAAGCTAATTTAAATCAAGTGAAATTCAAACACATTAAAACAAAGCTTTTTGAATCCAAAGAAAGTCAAATGAGTTCAAAAAAGCTAATTGAATCAAGTGAAAGTCAAACAAATTTAAAACATAGCTTTTTGAATCAAATGATTGTCAAATGCATTCAACGACACTAATTGAATCATATGAAAGTCAAACACATTCAAACAAATCTTTTGAATCAAATGAAAGTCAAATGCATTCAACACATCAAATTCAATCAATTAAAAGTCAACCACATTCAAACAAAGATAATTAAATCAAATGAAGGCAAACACATTTCAAACAAAGCTATTTAAATCAAATGAAAGTCAAACACATTCAAACAATGCTATCTGAATCAAATGAAAGTCAAATGCATTCAAAAAAGATAATTAAATCAAACGAAAGTCAAACACATTCAGACAAAGCTAATTGCATCAAATGAAAGTCAAAAACATTCAAACAAAGCTAATTAAATCATATGAAAGTCAAATGCTTTCAAAAAAGCTAATTGAATCAAGTAAAAGTCCAAAGAATTCAAACAAAGCTTTTTGAATCAAATGATTGTCAAATGCATTCAACGAGGCTAATTGAATCACATGACAGTCAAACAAAACTTTTTGAATCAAATGAAAGTCAAATGCATTCAACAAAGCAAATTGACTCAATTGAAAGTTAACCACATTCAAGCAAAGCTAATTGAATCAAATGAAAGTCAAACACATTTAAACAAAGCTATTTGAACCAAATGAAAGTCAAACACATTCAAGAAATGCTATTTGAATCAAATGAAAGTCAAACGCATTCAAAAAAAGGTATTTAAATCAAGTGAAAGTCAAAAAACATTCAAACAAAGCTATTTGAATCAAATTAAAGTCAAACACATTCAAACAAAGCTTTTTGAATTAAATGAAAGTCAAATGCATTAAACAAAGCTAATTGATTTCAAATGAAAGTCAATCACATTCAAACAAAGCTAATTTAATCAAATGAAAATCAAACACATTCAAACAAAGCTTTTTCAATCAAAATGAAATTCAAATGCATTCAAAATAGCGATTTGAATCAAGTGAAAGTCAAAACAAAGCTTTTTTGAATCAAATGATTGTCAAATCCGTGTCAAACGATGCCTAATTGAATCGTATGAAAGTCAAGCACATTCAAACAAATCTTTTTTGAATCAACTTAAAGTCAAATGCAATTAAAAAGAAGTAATTAAATCAAGTGAAAGTCAATTACATTTAAACAAAGCTTTTTTAAATCAAAATGAAAGTTAAATGCATTCAAAAAAGCTAATTGAATCAAGTGAAAGCCTAGGTAATTTCAAACAAAGCTTTTTGAATCAAATATGACTGTCAAATGTGTTCAACGATGCTAATTGAATCAAATGAAAGTCAAACACATTCAAAAAAGCTTTTGAATCAAATGAAAGTCATATGCATTCAACAAAGCTAATTGAATCAAATGAAAGTCAATGGCATTCTAACTAACCTAATTGAATCAAACGAAAGTCAGTGGCATTCTAACAAACCTAATTGAATCAAATGAAAGTCAACCACATTCAAGGACAAAGCTAATTGAAATCAAATTAAAGTAAAAAACATTCAAACAAAGCTAATTAAATCTTATGAAAGTCAAATGCTTTCAAAAAAGCTAATTGAATCAAGTAAAAGTCCAAAGAATTCAAAAAAGCTTTTTGAATCAAATGATTGTTCAAATGCATTCAACGAGGCTAATTGAATCACATGACAGTCAAACAAAACTTTTTGAATCAAATCAAAGTAAAATGCATTCAACAAAGCAAATTGACTCAATTGAAAGTTAACCACATTCAAGCAAAAGCTAATTGAATCAAATGAAGTCAAACACATTTAAACAAAGCTATTTGAACCAAATGCAAGTCAACAATTCAAGAAATGCTATTTGAATCAAATGAAAGTCAAACGCATTCAAAAAAGGTATTTAAATCAAGTGAAAGTCAAAAACATTCAAACAAAGCTATTTGAATCAAATTAAAGTCAAACACATTCAAACAAAGCTTTTTGAATTAAATGAAAGTCAAGTGCATTAAACAAAGCTTAATTGATTTCAAATGAAAGTCAATCACATTCAAACAAAGCTAATTTAATCAAATGAAAATCAAACACATTCAAACAAAGCGTTTTCAATCAAATGAAATTCAAATTCATTTCAAAATAGCGATTTGAATCAAGTGAAAGTCAAAACAAAGCTTTTTGAATCAAATGATTGTCAAATCCGTTCAACGATGCTAATTGAATCGTATGAAAGTCAAGCACATTCTAACAAATCTTTTTGAATCAACTGAAAGTCAAATGCAATTGAAAAAAAAGTAATTAAAATCATGTGAAAGTCAATTACATTTAAACAAAGGTTTTTTAAATAAAATGAAAGTTAAATGCATACAAAAAAGCTAATTGAATCAAGTGAAAGTCTAGGTAATTTAAACAAAGCTTTTTGAATCAAATGACTGTCAAATGTGTTCAACGATGCTAATTGAATCAAATGAAAGTCAAACACCATTCAAACAAAAGCTTTTTGAATCAAATGAAAGTCATATGCATTCAACAAAGCTAATTGAATCAAATGAAAGGCAATGGCATTCTAACAAACCTAATTGAATCAAACGAAAGTCAATGGCATTCTAACAAACCTAATTGAATCAAATGAAAGTCAACCACATTCAAACAAACCTAATTGAATCAAATGAAAGTTAACCACATTCAAACAAAGCTAATTTAAATCAAGTGAAAATTCAAACACATTCAAACAAAGCTTTTTGAATCCAAAGAAAGTCAAATGAGTTCAAAAAAGCTAATTGAATCAAAGTGAAAGTCAAACAAATTAAAACATAGCTTTTTGAATCAAATGATTGTCAAATGCATTCAACGACACTGATTGAATCATATGAAAGTCAAAACATTCAAACAAATCTTTTTGAATCAAATGAAAGTCAAATGCATTCAACAGATCAAATTGAATCAATTAAAAGTCAACCACATTCAAACAAAGATAATTAAATCCAATGGAAGGCAAACACATTCAAACAAAGCTATTTGAATCAAATGAAAGTCAAACACATTCAAACAATGCTATCTGAATGAAATGAAAGTCAAATGCATTCAAAAAAGATAATTAAATCAAACGAAAGTCAAACACATTCAGACAAAGCTAATTGCATCAAATGAAAGTCAAAAAACATTCAAACAAAGCTAATTAAATCAATATGAAAGTCAAATGCTTTCAAAAAGCTAATTGAATCAAGTAAAAGCCAAAGAATTCAAACAAAGCTTTTTGAATCAAATGATTGTCAAATGCATTCAACGAGGCTAATTGAATCAGATGACAGTCAAACAAAACTTTTTGAATCAAAGAAAGTCAAATGCATTCAACAAAGAAATTGACTAATTGAAAGTTAACCACATTCAAGCAAAGCTAATTGAATCAAATGAAAGTAAAACACATCTAAACAAAGCTATTTGAACCAAATGAAAGTCAAACACATTCAAGAAATGCTATTGAATCAATGAAAGTCAAACACATTCAAAAAAGGTATTTAAATCAAGTGAAAGTCAAAAACATTCAAACAAAGCTATTTGAATCAAATTAAAGTCAAACACATTCAAACAAAGCTTTTTGAATTAAATGAAAGTCAAATGCATTAAACAAAGCTAATTGATTCAAATGAAAGTCAATCACATTCAAAACAAAGCTAATTTAATCAAATGAAAATCAAACACATTCAAACAAAGTTTTTTCAATCAAATGAAATTCAAATGCATTCAAAATAGCGATTTGAATCAAGTGAAAGTCAAACAAAGCTTTTTGAATCAAAATGATTGTCAAATCCGTTCAACGATGCTAATTGAATCGTATGAAAGTCAAGCACATTCAAACAATTCTTTTTAAATCAACTGAAAAGTCAAATGCAATTAAAAAAAAGTAATTAAATCAAGTGAAAGTAAATTACATTTAAACAAAGTTTTTAAATCAAATGAAAGTTAAATGCATTCAAAAAGCTAATTGAATCAAGTGAAATTCTAGTAAATTCAAACAAAGCTTTTTGAATCAAATGACTGTCAAATGTGTTTAACGATGCTAATTGAAATCAAATGAAAGTCAACCACATTCAAACAAAGCTTTTTGAATCAAATGACTGTCAAATGTGTTAACGATTAATTGAATCAAATAAAGTCAACCACATCAAAACAAATTTTTTTAAATCAAATGAAAGTCATATGCATTCAACAAAGCTAATTGAATCAAATGAAAGCAATGGCAATCTAACAAACCTAATTGAATCAAACGAAAGTCAATGGCATTCTAACAAACCTAATTGAATCAAATGAAAGTCAACCACATTCAAACAAAGCTAATTGAATCAAATGAAAGTTAACCACATTCAAACAAAGCTAATTTAAATCAAGTGAAATTCAAAACAATTCAAACAAAGCTTTTTGAATCCAAAGAAAGTCAAATGAGTTCAAAAAAGCTAATTGAATCAAGTGAAAGTCAAACAAATTTAAACATAGCTTTTTGAATCAAATGATTGTCAAATGCATTCAACGACACTAATTGAATCATATGAAAGTCAAACACATTCAAAACAAATCTTTTTGAATCAAATGAAAGTCAAATGCATTCAACAGATCAAATTCAATCAATTAAAAGTCAACCACATTCAAACAAAGATAATTAAATCCAATGGAAGGCAAACACATTCAAACAAAGCTATTTGAATCAAATGAAAGTCAAACACATTCAAACAATGCTATCTGAATCAAATGAAAGTCAAATGCATTCAAAAAAGGATAATTAAATCAAACGAAAGTCAAACACATTCAGACAAAGCTAATTGCATCAAATGAAGGTCAAAAACATTCAAACAAAGCTAATTAAATCATTATGAAAGTCAAATGCTTTCAAAAAAGCTAATTGAATCAAGTAAAAGTCCAAAGAATTCAAACAAAGCTTTTTGAATCAAATGATTGTCAAATGCATTCAACGAGGCTAATTGAATCACATGACAGTCAAACAAAACTTTTTGAATCAAATGAAAGTAAAATGCATTCAACAAAGCAAATTGACTCAATTGAAAGTTAACCACATTCAAGCAAAGCTAATTGAATCAAAATGAAAGTCAAACACATTTAAACAAAGCTATTTGAACCAAAATGAAAGTCAAACACATTCAAGAAATGCTATTTGAATCAAATGAAAGTCAAACGCATTCAAAAAAGGTATTTAAATCAAGTGAAAGTCAAAAACATTCAAACAAAGCTATTTGAATCAAATTTAAAGTCAAACACATTCAAACAAAGCTTTTTGAATTAAATGAAAGTCAAATGCATTAAACAAAGCTAATTGATTCAAATGAAAGTCAATCACATTCAAACAAAGCTAATTTAATCAAATGAAAATCAAAACACATTCAAACAAAGCTTTTTCAATCAAATGAAATTCAAATGCATTCAAAATAGCGATTTGAATCAAGTGAAAGTCAAACAAAGCTTTTTGAATCAAATGAATTGTCAAATCCGTTCAACGATGCTAATTGAATCGTATGAAAGTCAAGCACATTCAAACAAATCTTTTTGAATCAACTTAAAGTCAAATGCAATTAAAAAAAAGTAATTAAATCAAGTGAAAGTCAATTAACATTTAAACAAAGCTTTTTAAATCAAATGAAAGTTAAATGCATTCAAAAAAGCTAATTGAATCAAGTGAAAGCCTAGGTAATTCAAACAAAGCTTTTTGAATCAAATGACTGTCAAATGTGTTCAACGATGCTAATTGAATCAAATGAAAGTCAAACACATTCAAACAAAGCTTTTTGAATCAAATGAAAGTCATATGCATTCAACAAAGCTAATTGAATCAAATGAAAGTCAATGGCATTCTAACTAACCTAATTGAATCAAACGAAAGTCAGTGGCATTCTAACAAACCTAATTGAATCAAATGAAAGTCAACCAACATTCAAACAAAGCTAATTGAATCAAATAAAGTTAAACATTCAAACAAAGCAATTAAATCAAAGTGAAATTCAAACACATTCAAACAAAGCTTTTTGAATCAAAGAAGTCAAATGATTTCAAAAAAAGCTAATTGAATCAAGTGAAAGTCAAACAAATTCAAACAAAGCTTTTTGAATCAAATGATTGTCAAATGCATTCAACGATCTAATTGAATCATATGAAGTCAAACACATCAAACAAATCTTTTTGAATCAAATGAAAGTCAAATGCATTCACAAATCAAATGAATCAATTAAAAGTCAACCACATTCAAACAAAGCTAATTAAATCCAATGGAAGGCAAACACATTCAAACAAAGCTATTTGAATCAAATGAAAGTCAAACACATTCAAACAATGCTATCTGAATCAAATGAAAGTCAAATGCATTCAAAAAAGATAATTAAATCAAACGAAAGTCAAAACACATTCAGACAAAGCTAATTGCATCAAAGAAAGTAAAAAACATTCAAACAAAGCTAATTAAATCATATGAAAGTCAAATGCTTTCAAAAAAGCTAATTGAATCAAGTAAAAAGTCCAAAGAATTCAAACAAAGCTTTTTTGAATCAAATGATTGTCAAATGCAATTCAACGAGGCTAATTGAATCAGATGACAGTCAAACAAAACTTTTTGAATCAAATGAAAGTCAAATGCATTCAACAAAGCAAAAATTGACTCAATTGAAAGTTAACCACATTCAAGCAAAAGCTAATTGAATCAAATGAAAGTCAAACACATTTAAACAAACTATTTGAACCAAATGAAAGTCAAACACATTCAAGAAATGCTATTTGAATCAAATGAAAGTCAAAAACATTCAAAAAAGGTATTTAAATCAAGTGAAAGTCAAAAAACATTCAAACAAAGCTATTTGAATCAAATTAAAGTCAAACACATTCAAACAAAGCTTTTTGAATTAAATGAAAGTCAAATGCATTAAACAAAGCTAATTGATTCAAATGAAAGTCAATCACATTCAAACAAAGCTAATTTAATCAAATGAAAATCAAACACATTCAAACAAAGCTTTTTCAATCAAATGAAATTCAAATGCATTCAAAATAGCGATTTGAATCAAGTGAAAGTCAAACAAAGCTTTTTTGAATCAAATGATTGTCAAATCCGTTCAACGATGCTAATTGAATCGTATGAAAGTCAAGCACATTCAAACAAATCTTTTTTGAATCAACTGAAAGTCAAATGCAATTAAAAAAAAAGTAATTAAATCAAGTGAAAGTCAATTACATTTAAACAAAGCTTTTTAAATCAAATGAAAGTTAAATGCATTCAAAAAAGCTAATTGAATCAAGTGAAAGTCTAGGTAATTCAAACAAAGCTTTTTGAATCAAATGACTGTCAAATGTGTTCAACGATGCTAATTGAATCAAATGAAAGTCAAACACATTCAAACAAAGCTTTTTGAATCAAATGAAAGTCATATGCATTCAACAAAGCTAATTGAATCAAATGAAAGGCAATGGCATTCTAACAAACCTAATTGAATCAAACGAAAGTCAATGGCATTCTAACAAACCTAATTGAATCAAATGAAAGTCAACCACATTCAAACAAAGCTAATTGAATCAAATGAAAGTTAACCACATTCAAACAAAGCTAATTTAAATCAAGTGAAATTCAAACACATTCAAACAAAGCTTTTTGAATCCAAAGAAAGTCAAATGAGTTCAAAAAAGCTAATTGAATCAAGTGAAAGTCAAACAAATTTAAAACATAGCTTTTTGAATCAAATGATTGTCAAATGCATTCAACGACACTAATTGAATCATATGAAAGTCAAAACACATTCAAACAAATCTTTTTGAATCAAATGAAAGTCAAATGCATTCAACAGATCAAATTGAATCAATTAAAAGTCAACCACATTCAAACAAAGATAATTAAATCCAATGGAAGGCAAAACACATTCAAACAAAGCTATTTGAATCAAATGAAAGTCAAACACATTCAAACAATGCTATCTGAATCAAATGAAAGTCAAATGCATTCAAAAAAAGATAATTAAATCAAACGAAAGTCAAACACATTCAGACAAAGCTAATTGCATCAAATGAAAGTCAAAAACATTCAAACAAAGCTAATTAAATCATATGAAAAGTCAAATGCTTTCAAAAAAGCTAATTGAATCAAGTAAAAGTCCAAAGAATTCAAACAAAGCTTTTTGAAATCAAATGATTGTCAAATGCATTCAACGAGGCTAATTGAATCAGATGACAGTCAAACAAAACTTTTTTGAATCAAATGAAAGTCAAATGCATTCAACAAAGCAAATTGACTCAATTGAAAGTTAACCACATTCAAGCAAAGCTAATTGAATCAAATGAAAGTCAAACACATCTAAACAAAGCTATTTGAACCAAATGAAAGTCAAACACATTCAAGAAATGCTATTTGAATCAAATGAAAGTCAAACACATTCAAAAAAGGTATTTAAATCAAGTGAAAGTCAAAAAACATTCAAACAAAGCTATTTGAATCAAATTAAAGTCAAACACATTCAAACAAAGCTTTTTGAATTAAATGAAAGTCAAATGCATTAAACAAAGCTAATTGATTCAAATGAAAGTCAATCACATTCAAACAAAGCTAATTTAATCAAATGAAAATCAAACACATTCAAACAAAGTTTTTTCAATCAAATAAAATTCAAATGCATTCAAAATAGCGATTTGAATCAAGTGAAAGTCAAACAAAGCTTTTTGAATCAAATGATTGTCAAATCCGTTTCAACGATGCTAATTGAATCGTATGAAAGTCAAGCACATTCAAACAATTCTTTTGAATCAACTGAAAGTCAAATGCAATTAAAAAAAAGTAATTAAATCAAGTGAAAGTCAATTACATTTAAACAAAAGCTTTTTAAATCAAATGAAAGTTAAATGCATTCAAAAAAGCTAATTGAATCAAGTGAAAGTCTAGGTAATTCAAACAAAGCTTTTTGAATCAAAACAAAGAAATGCATTCAACAAAGCTAATTGAATCAAATGAAAGTCAATGGCATTCTAACAAACCTAATTGAATCAAACGAAAGTCAATGGCATTCTAACAAACCTAATTGAATCAAATGAAAGTCAACCACATTCAAACAAAGCTAATTGAATCAAATGAAAGTTAACCACATTCAAACAAAGCTAATTTAAATCAAGTGAAATTCAAACACATTCAAACAAAGCTTTTTGAATCCAAAGAAAGTCAAATGAGTTCAAAAAAGCTAATTGAATCAAGTGAAAGTCAAACAAATTCAAACATAGCTTTTTGAATCAAAATGATTGTCAAATGCATTCAACGATACTAATTGAATCATATGAAAGTCAAACACATTCAAACAAATCTTTTTGAATCAAATGAAAGTCAAATGCATTCAACAGATCAAATTGAATCAATTAAAAGTCAAACCACATTCAAACAAAGCTAATTAAATCCAATGGAAGGCAAACACATTCAAACAAAGCTATTTGAATCAAATGAAAGTCAAACACATTCAAACAATGCTATCTGAATCAAATGAAAGTCAAATGCATTCAAAAAAGATAATTAAATCAAACGAAAAGTCAAACACATTCAGACAAAGCTAATTGCATCAAATGAAAGTCAAAAAACATTCAAACAAAGCTAATTAAATCATATGAAAGTCAAATGCTTTCAAAAAAGCTAATTGAATCAAGTAAAAGTCCAAAGAATTCAAACAAAGCTTTTTGAATCAAATGATTGTCAAATGCATTCAACGAGGCTAATTGAATCAGATGACAGTCAAACAAAACTTTTTGAATCAAATGAAAAGTCAAATGCAATTCAACAAAGCAAATTGACTCAATTGAAAGTTAACCACATTCAAGCAAAGCTAATTGAATCAAATGAAAGTCAAACACATTTAAACAAAGCTATTTGAACCAAAATGAAAGTCAAACACATTCAAGAAATGCTATTTGAATCAAATGAAAGTCAAACGCATTCAAAAAAAGGTATTTAAATCAAGTGAAAGTCAAAAAACATTCAAAACAAAGCTATTTGAATCAAATTAAAGTCAAACACATTCAAACAAAGCTTTTTGAATTAAATGAAAGTCAAATGCATTAAACAAAGCTAATTGATTCAAATGAAAGTCAATCACATTCAAACAAAGCTAATTTAATCAAATGAAAATCAAACACATTCAAACAAAGCTTTTTCAATCAAATGAAATTCAAATGCATTCAAAATAGCGATTTGAATCAAGTGAAAGTCAAACAAAGCTTTTTGAATCAAATGATTGTCAAATCCGTTCAACGATGCTAATTGAAATCGTATGAAAGTCAAGCACATTCAAACAAATCTTTTTTGAATTCAACTGAAAGTCAAATGCAATTAAAAAAAAGTAATTAAATCAAGTGAAAGTCAATTACATTTAAACAAAGCTTTTTAAATCAAATGAAAGTTAAATGCATTCAAAAAAAGCTAATTGAATCAAAGTGAAAGTCTAGGTAATTCAAACAAAGCTTTTTGAATCAAATGACTGTCAAATGTGTTCAACGATGCTAATTGAATCAAATGAAAGTCAAACACATTCAAACAAAATGAAAGTCAATGGCATTCTAACAAACCTAATTGAATCAAACGAAAGTCAATGGCATTCTAACAAACCTAATTGAAATCAAATGAAAGTCAACCACATTCAAACAAAGCTAATTGAATCAAATGAAAAGTTAACCACATTCAAACAAAGCTAATTTAAATCAAGTGAAATTCAAACACATTCAAACAAAGCTTTTTGAATCCAAAGAAAGTCAAATGAGTTCAAAAAAGCTAATTGAATCAAGTGAAAGTCAAACAAATTCAAACATAGCTTTTGAATCAAATGATTGTCAAATGCATTCAAACGATACTAATTGAATCATATGAAAGTCAAACACATTCAAACAAATCTTTTGAATCAAATGAAAGTCAAATGCATTCAACAGATCAAATTGAATCAATTAAAAGTCAACCACATTCAAACAAAGCTAATTAAATCCAATGGAAGGCAAACACATTCAAACAAAGCTATTTGAATCAAATGAAAGTCAAACACATTCAAACAATGCTATCTGAATCAAATGAAAGTCAAATGCATTCAAAAAAGATAATTAAATCAAACGAAAGTCAAACACATTCAGACAAAGCTAATTGCAATCAAAATGAAAGTCAAAAACATTCAAAACAAAAGCTAATTAAAATCATATGAAAGTCAAATGCTTTCAAAAAAGCTAATTGAATCAAGTAAAAGTCCAAAGAATTCAAACAAAGCTTTTTGAATCAAATGATTGTCAAATGCATTCAACGAGGCTAATTGAATCAGATGACAGTCAAACAAAACTTTTTGAATCAAATGAAAGTCAAATGCATTCAACAAAGCAAATTGACTCAATTGAAAGTTAACCACATTCAAGCAAAGCTAATTGAATCAAATGAAAGTCAAACACATTTAAACAAAGCTATTTGAACCAAATGAAAGTCAAACACATTCAAGAAATGCTATTTGAATCAAATGAAAGTCAAACGCATTCAAAAAAGGTATTTAAATCAAGTGAAAGTCAAAATCATTCAAACAAAGCTATTTGAATCAAATTAAAGTCAAACACATTCAAACAAAGCTTTTTGAATTAAATGAAAGTCAAAATGCATTAAACAAAGCTAATTGATTCAAATGAAAGTCAATCACATTCAAACAAAGCTAATTTAATCAAATGAAAATCAAACACATTCAAACAAAGCTTTTTTCAATCAAATGAAATTCAAATGCATTCAAATAGCGATTTGAATCAAGTGAAAGTCAAACAAAGCTTTTTGAATCAAATGATTGTCAAATCCGTTCAACGATGCTAATTGAATCGTATGAAAGTCAAGCACATTCAAACAAATCTTTTTGAATCAACTGAAAGTCAAATGCAATTAAAAAAAAGTAATTAAATCAAGTGAAAGTCAATTACATTTAAACAAAGCTTTTTAAATCAAATGAAAGTTAAATGCATTCAAAAAAGCTAATTGAATCAAGTGAAAGTCTAGGTAATTCAAACAAAGCTTTTTGAATCAAATGACTGTCAAATGTGTTCAACGATGCTAATTGAATCAAATGAAAGTCAAACACATTCAAACAAAGCTTTTTGAATCAAATGAAAGTCATATGCATTCAACAAAGCTAATTGAATCAAATGAAAGTCAATGGCATTCTAACAAACCTAATTGAATCAAACGAAAGTCAATGGCATTCTAACAAACCTAATTGAATCAAATGAAAGTCAACCACATTCAAACAAAGCTAATTGAATCAAATGAAAGTTAACCACATTCAAACAAAGCTAATTTAAATCAAGTGAAATTCAAACACATTCAAACAAAGCTTTTTGAATCCAAAGAAAGTCAAATGAGTTCAAAAAAGCTAATTGAATCAAGTGAAAGTCAAACAAATTCAAACATAGCTTTTTGAATCAAATGATTGTCAAATGCATTCAACGATACTAATTGAATCATATGAAAGTCAAACACATTCAAACAAATCTTTTTGAATCAAATGAAAGTCAAATGCATTCAACAGATCAAATTGAATCAATTAAAAGTCAACCACATTCAAACAAAGCTAATTAAATCCAATGGAAGGCAAACACATTCAAACAAAGCTATTTGAATCAAATGAAAGTCAAACACATTCAAACAATGCTATCTGAATCAAATGAAAGTCAAATGCATTCAAAAAAGATAATTAAATCAAACGAAAGTCAAACACATTCAGACAAAGCTAATTGCATCAAATGAAAGTCAAAAACATTCAAACAAAGCTAATTAAATCATATGAAAGTCAAATGCTTTCAAAAAAGCTAATTGAATCAAGTAAAAGTCCAAAGAATTCAAACAAAGCTTTTTGAATCAAATGATTGTCAAATGCATTCAACGAGGCTAATTGAATCAGATGACAGTCAAACAAAACTTTTTGAATCAAATGAAAGTCAAATGCATTCAACAAAGCAAATTGACTCAATTGAAAGTTAACCACATTCAAGCAAAGCTAATTGAATCAAATGAAAGTCAAACACATTTAAACAAAGCTATTTGAACCAAAATGAAAGTCAAACACATTCAAGAAATGCTATTTGAATCAAATGAAAGTCAAACGCATTCAAAAAAGGTATTTAAATCAAGTGAAAGTCAAAAACATTCAAACAAAGCTATTTGAATCAAATTAAAGTCAAACACATTCAAACAAAGCTTTTTGAATTAAATGAAAGTCAAATGCATTAAACAAAGCTAATTGATTCAAATGAAAGTCAATCACATTCAAACAAAGCTAATTTAATCAAATGAAAATCAAACATCATTCAAACAAAGCTTTTTCAATCAAATGAAATTCAAATGCATTCAAAATAGCGATTTGAATCAAGTGAAAGTCAAACAAAGCTTTTTGAATCAAATGATTGTCAAATCCGTTCAACGATGCTAATTGAATCGTATGAAAGTCAAGCACATTCAAACAAATCTTTTTGAATCAACTGAAAGTCAAATGCAATTAAAAAAAAGTAATTAAATCAAGTGAAAGTCAATTACATTTAAACAAAAGCTTTTTAAATCAAATGAAAGTTAAATGCATTCAAAAAAGCTAATTGAATCAAGTGAAAGTCTAGGTAATTCAAACAAAGCTTTTTGAATCAAATGACTGTCAAATGTGTTCAACGATGCTAATTGAATCAAATGAAAGTCAAACACATTCAAACAAAGCTTTTTGAATCAAATGAAAGTCATATGCATTCAACAAAGCTAATTGAATCAAATGAAAGTCAATGGCATTCTAACAAACCTAATTGAATCAAACGAAAGTCAATGGCATTCTAACAAACCTAATTGAATCAAATGAAAGTCAACCACATTCAAACAAAGCTAATTGAATCAAATGAAAGTTAACCACATTCAAACAAAGCTAATTTAAATCAAGTGAAATTCAAACACATTCAAACAAAGCTTTTTGAATCCAAAGAAAGTCAAATGAGTTCAAAAAAGCTAATTGAATCAAGTGAAAGTCAAACAAATTCAAACATAGCTTTTTGAATCAAATGATTGTCAAATGCATTCAACGATACTAATTGAATCATATGAAAGTCAAACACATTCAAACAAATCTTTTTGAATCAAATGAAAGTCAAATGCATTCAACAGATCAAATTGAATCAATTAAAAGTCAACCACATTCAAACAAAGCTAATTAAATCCAATGGAAGGCAAACACATTCAAACAAAGCTATTTGAATCAAATGAAAGTCAAACACATTCAAACAATGCTATCTGAATCAAATGAAAGTCAAATGCATTCAAAAAAATAATTAAATCAAACGAAAGTCAAACACATTCAGACAAAGCTAATTGCATCAAATGAAAGTCAAATTCAAACAAAGCTAATTAAATCATATGAAAGTCAAATGCTTTCAAAAAAGCTAATTGAATCAAGTAAAAGTCCAAAGAATTCAAACAAAGCTTTTTGAATCAAATGATTGTCAAATGCATTCAACGAGGCTAATTGAATCATATGACAGTCAAACAAAACTTTTTGAATCAAATGAAAGTCAAATGCATTCAACAAAGCAAATTGACTCAATTGAAAGTTAACCACATTCAAGCAAAGCTAATTGAATCAAATGAAAGTCAAACACATTTAAACAAAGCTATTTGAACCAAATGAAAGTCAAACACATTCAAGAAATGCTATTTGAATCAAATGAAAGTCAAACGCATTCAAAAAAGGTATTTAAATCAAGTGAAAGTCAAAAACATTCAAACAAAGCTATTTGAATCAAATTAAAGTCAAACACATTCAAACAAAGCTTTTTGAATTAAATGAAAGTCAAATGCATTAAACAAAGCTAATTGATTCAAATGAAAGTCAATCACATTCAAACAAAGCTAATTTAATCAAATGAAAATCAAACACATTCAAACAAAGCTTTTTCAATCAAATGAAATTCAAATGCATTCAAAATAGCGATTTGAATCAAGTGAAAGTCAAACAAAGCTTTTTGAATCAAATGATTGTCAAATCCGTTCAACGATGCTAATTGAATCGTATGAAAGTCAAGCACATTCAAACAAATCTTTTTGAATCAACTGAAAGTCAAATGCAATTAAAAAAAGTAATTAAATCAAGTGAAAGTCAATTACATTTAAACAAAGCTTTTTAAATCAAATGAAAGTTAAATGCATTCAAAAAAGCTAATTGAATCAAGTGAAAGTCTAGGTAATTCAAACAAAGCTTTTTGAATCAAATGACTGTCAAATGTGTTCAACGATGCTAATTGAATCAAATGAAAGTCAAACACATTCAAACAAAGCTTTTTGAATCAAATGAAAGTCATATGCATTCAACAAAGCTAATTGAATCAAATGAAAGTCAATGGCATTCTAACAAACCTAATTGAATCAAACGAAAGTCAATGGCATTCTAACAAACCTAATTGAATCAAATGAAAGTCAACCACATTCAAACAAAGCTAATTGAATCAAATGAAAGTTAACCACATTCAAACAAAGCTAATTTAAATCAAGTGAAATTCAAACACATTCAAACAAAGCTTTTTGAATCCAAAGAAAGTCAAATGAGTTCAAAAAAGCTAATTGAATCAAGTGAAAGTCAAACAAATTCAAACATAGCTTTTTGAATCAAATGATTGTCAAATGCATTCAACGATACTAATTGAATCATATGAAAGTCAAACACATTCAAACAAATCTTTTTGAATCAAATGAAAGTCAAATGCATTCAACAGATCAAATTGAATCAATTAAAAGTCAACCACATTCAAACAAAGCTAATTAAATCCAATGGAAGGCAAACACATTCAAACAAAGCTATTTGAATCAAATGAAAGTCAAACACATTCAAACAATGCTATCTGAATCAAATGAAAGTCAAATGCATTCAAAAAAGATAATTAAATCAAACGAAAGTCAAACACATTCAGACAAAGCTAATTGCATCAAATGAAAGTCAAAAAACATTCAAACAAGCTAATTAAATCATATGAAAGTCAAATGCTTTCAAAAAAGCTAATTGAATCAAGTAAAAGTCCAAAGAATTCAAACAAAGCTTTTTGAATCAAATGATTGTCAAATGCATTCAACGAGGCTAATTGAATCAGATGACAGTCAAACAAAACTTTTTGAATCAAATGAAAGTCAAATGCATTCAACAAAGCAAATTGACTCAATTGAAAGTTAACCACATTCAAGCAAAGCTAATTGAATCAAATGAAAGTCAAACACATTTAAACAAAGCTATTTGAACCAAATGAAAGTCAAACACATTCAAGAAATGCTATTTGAATCAAATGAAAGTCAAACGCATTCAAAAAAGGTATTTAAATCAAGTGAAAGTCAAAAACATTCAAACAAAGCTATTTGAATCAAATTAAAGTCAAACACATTCAAACAAAGCTTTTTGAATTAAATGAAAGTCAAATGCATTAAACAAAGCTAATTGATTCAAATGAAAGTCAATCACATTCAAACAAAGCTAATTTAATCAAATGAAAATCAAACACATTCAAACAAAGCTTTTTCAATCAAATGAAATTCAAATGCATTCAAAATAGCGATTTGAATCAAGTGAAAGTCAAACAAAGCTTTTTGAATCAAATGATTGTCAAATCCGTTCAACGATGCTAATTGAATCGTATGAAAGTCAAGCACATTCAAACAAATCTTTTTGAATCAACTGAAAGTCAAATGCAATTAAAAAAAAGTAATTAAATCAAGTGAAAGTCAAACATTTAAACAAAGCTTTTTAAATCAAATGAAAGTTAAATGCATTCAAAAAAGCTAATTGAATCAAGTGAAAGTCTAGGTAATTCAAACAAAGCTTTTTGAATCAAATGACTGTCAAATGCGTTCAACGATGCTAATTGAATCAAATGAAAGTCAAACACATTCAAACAAAGCTTTTTGAATCAAATGAAAGTCATATGCATTCAACAAAGCTAATTGAATCAAATGAAAGTCAAACATTCAACAAACTATTTGAATCAAAGTCAAACACATCAATTTGAATCAAATGAAAGTCAAACGCATTCAATATTTAAATCAAGTGAAAGTCAAAATTCAAACAAGCTATTTGAATCAAATTAAAGTCAAACACATTCAAAAAAGCTTTTTGAATTCAAAGCTACAAATGAAAGTCAATCACATTCAAACAAAGCTAATTCAAATGAAAAAACACATTCAAACAAAGCTTTTTCAATCAAATGAAATTCAAATGCATTCAAAAAGCGAAATCAAGTGAAAGTCAAACAAAGCTTTTTGAATCAAATGATTGTCAAATTTCAACGATGCTAATTGAATCATATGAAAGTCAAGCACATTCAAACAAATCTTTTTGAATCAACTGAAAGTCAAATGCAATTAAAAAAAAGTAATTAAATCAAGTGAAAGTCAATTACATTTAAACAAAGCTTTTTAAATCAAATGAAAGTTAAATGCATTCAAAAAAGCTAATTGAATCAAGTGAAAGTCTAAATTCAAACAAAGCTTTTTGAATCAAATTGTCAAATCAATGCTAATTGAATCAAATGAAAGTCAAACACATTCAAACAAAGCTTTTTGAATCAAATGAAAGTCAATGCATTCAAGCTAATTGAATCAAATGAAAGTCAAAGAATCAAACGAAAGTCAATGGCATTCTAACAAACCTAATTGAATCAAATGAAAGTCAACCACATTCAAACAAAGCTAATTGAATCAAATGAAAGTTAACCACATTCAAACAAAGCTAATTTAAATCAAGTGAAATTCAAACACATTCAAACAAAGCTTTTTGAATCCAAAGAAAGTCAAATGAGTTCAAAAAGCTAATTGAATCAAGTGAAAGTCAAACAAATTCAAACATAGCTTTTTGAATCAAATGATTGTCAAATGCATTCAACGATACTAATTGAATCATATGAAAGTCAAACACATTCAAACAAATCTTTTTGAATCAAATGAAAGTCAAATGCATTCAACAGATCAAATTGAATCAATTAAAAGTCAACCACATTCAAACAAAGCTAATTAAATCCAATGGAAGGCAAACACATTCAAACAAAGCTATTTGAATCAAATGAAAGTCAAACACATTCAAACAATGCTATCTGAATCAAATGAAAGTCAAATGCATTCAAAAAGATAATTAAATCAAACGAAAGTCAAACACATTCAGAAAGCTAATTGCATCAAATGAAAGTCAAAAACATTCAAACAAAGCTAATTAAATCATATGAAAGTCAAATGCTTTCAAAAAAGCTAATTGAATCAAGTAAAAGTCCAAAGAATTCAAACAAAGCTTTTTGAATCAAATGATTGTCAAATGCATTCAACGAGGCTAATTGAATCATATGACAGTCAAACAAAACTTTTTGAATCAAATGAAAGTCAAATGCATTCAACAAAGCAAATTGACTCAATTGAAAGTTAACCACATTCAAGCAAAGCTAATTGAATCAAATGAAAGTCAAACACATTTAAACAAAGCTATTTGAACCAAATGAAAGTCAAACACATTCAAGAAATGCTATTTGAATCAAATGAAAGTCAAACGCATTCAAAAAAGGTATTTAAATCAAGTGAAAGTCAAAAACATTCAAACAAAGCTATTTGAATCAAATTAAAGTCAAACACATTCAAACAAAGCTTTTTGAATTAAATGAAAGTCAAATGCATTAAACAAAGCTAATTGATTCAAATGAAAGTCAAACACATTCAAACAAAGCTTTTTGAATCAAATGAAATTCAAATGCATTCAAAATAGCGATTTGAATCAAGTGAAAGTCAAACAAAGCTTTTTGAATCAAATGATTGTCAAATCCGTTCAACGATGCTAATTGAATCATATGAAAGTCAAGCACATTCAAAACAAATCTTTTTGAATCAACTGAAAGTCAAATGCAATTAAAAAAAAGTAATTAAATCAAGTGAAAGTCAATTACATTTAAACAAAGCTTTTTAAATCAAATGAAAGTTAAATGCATTCAAAAAAGCTAATTGAATCAAGTGAAAGTCTAGGTAATTCAAACAAAGCTTTTTGAATCAAATGACTGTCAAATGTGTTCAACGATGCTAATTGAATCAAATGAAAGTCAAACACATTCAAACAAAGCTTTTTGAATCAAATGAAAGTCATATGCATTCAACAAAGCTAATTGAATCAAATGAAAGTCAATGGCATTCTAACAAACCTAATTGAATCAAACGAAAGTCAATGGCATTCTAACAAACCTAATTGAATCAAATGAAAGTCAACCACATTCAAACAAAGCTAATTGAATCAAATGAAAGTTAACCACATTCAAACAAAGCTAATTTAAATCAAGTGAAATTCAAACACATTCAAACAAAGCTTTTTGAATCCAAAGAAAGTCAAATGAGTTCAAAAAAGCTAATTGAATCAAGTGAAAGTCAAACAAATTCAAACATAGCTTTTTGAATCAAATGATTGTCAAATGCATTCAACGATACTAATTGAATCATATGAAAGTCAAACACATTCAAACAAATCTTTTTGAATCAAATGAAAGTCAAATGCATTCAACAGATCAAATTGAATCAATTAAAAGTCAACCACATTCAAACAAAGCTAATTAAATCCAATGGAAGGCAAACACATTCAAACAAAGCTATTTGAATCAAATGAAAGTCAAACACATTCAAACAATGCTATCTGAATCAAATGAAAGTCAAATGCATTCAAAAAAGATAATTAAATCAAACGAAAGTCAAACACATTCAGACAAAGCTAATTGCATCAAATGAAAGTCAAAAACATTCAAACAAAGCTAATTAAATCATATGAAAGTCAAATGCTTTCAAAAAAGCTAATTGAATCAAGTAAAAGTCCAAAGAATTCAAACAAAGCTTTTTGAATCAAATGATTGTCAAATGCATTCAACGAGGCTAATTGAATCATATGACAGTCAAACAAAACTTTTTGAATCAAATGAAAGTCAAATGCATTCAACAAAGCAAATTGACTCAATTGAAAGTTAACCACATTCAAGCAAAGCTAATTGAATCAAATGAAAGTCAAACACATTTAAACAAAGCTATTTGAACCAAATGAAAGTCAAACACATTCAAGAAATGCTATTTGAATCAAATGAAAGTCAAACGCATTCAAAAAAGGTATTTAAATCAAGTGAAAGTCAAAATCATTCAAACAAAGCTATTTGAATCAAATTAAAGTCAAACACATTCAAACAAAGCTTTTTGAATTAAATGAAAGTCAAATGCATTAAACAAAGCTAATTGATTCAAATGAAAGTCAATCACATTCAAACAAAGCTAATTTAATCAAATGAAAATCAAACACATTCAAACAAAGCTTTTTCAATCAAATGAAATTCAAATGCATTCAAAATAGCGATTTGAATCAAGTGAAAGTCAAACAAAGCTTTTTGAATCAAATGATTGTCAAATCCGTTCAACGATGCTAATTGAATCATATGAAAGTCAAGCACATTCAAACAAATCTTTTTGAATCAACTGAAAGTCAAATGCAATTAAAAAAAAGTAATTAAATCAAGTGAAAGTCAAACACATTTAAACAAAGCTTTTTAAATCAAATGAAAGTTAAATGCATTAAAAAAGCTAATTGAATCAAGTGAAAGTCTAGGTAATTCAAACAAAGCTTTTTGAATCAAATGACTGTCAAATGCGTTCAACGATGCTAATTGAATCAAATGAAAGTCAAAAATTCAAACAAAGCTTTTTGAATCAAATGATTGTCAAATGCATTCATAATTGAATCAATGACATCAAACAAACTTTTTGAATCAAATGAAAGTCAAATGCATTCAACAAAGCAAATTGAATCAATTGAAAGTTAACCACATTCAAACAAAGCTAATGAATCAAATGAAAGTCAAACACATTTAAAACAAAGCTATTTGAACAAATGAAAGTCAAACACATTCAAGAAATGCTATTTGAATCAATGAAAGTCAAACGCATTCAAAAAAGGTATTTAAATAAAGTGAAAGTCAAACATTCAAACAAAGCTATTTGAATCAATTAAAAGTCAAACACATTCAAACAAAGCTTTTTTGAATTAAATGAAAGTCAAATGCATTAAACAAAACTAATTGATTCAAATGAAAGTCAATCACATTCAAACAAAGCTAATTTAATCAAATGAAAATCAAACACATTCAAACAAAGCTTTTTCAATCAAATGAAATTCAAATGCATTCAAAATAGCGATTTGAATCAAGTGAAAGTCAAACAAAGCTTTTTGAATCAAATGATTGTCAAATCCGTTCAACGATGCTAATTGAATCATATGAAAGTCAAGCACATTCAAACAAATCTTTTTGAATCAACTGAAAGTCAAATGCAATTAAAAAAAAGTAATTAATCAAGTGAAAGTCAAACACATTTAAACAAAGCTTTTTAAATCAAATGAAAGTTAAATGCATTCAAAAAAGCTAATTGAATCAAGTGAAAGTCTAGGTAATTCAAACAAAGCTTTTTGAATCAAATGACTGTCAAATGCGTTCAACGATGCTAATTAAATCAAATGAAGTCAAACACATTCAAACAAAGCTTTTTGAATCAAATGAAAGTCATATGCATTCAACAAAGCTAATTGAATCAAATGAAAGTCAATGGCATTCTAACAAACCTAATTGAAAGTCAATGGCATTCTAACAAACCTAATTGAATCAAATGAAAGTCAACCACATTCAAACAAAGCTAATTGAATCAAATGAAAGTTAACCACATTCAAACAAAGCTATTTAAATCAAGTGAAATCAAACACATTCAAACAAAGCTTTTTGAATCAAAAGAAAGTCAAATGATTTCAAAAAAGCTAATTGAATCAAGTGAAAGTCAAACAAATTCAAACATAGCTTTTTGAATCAAATGATTGTCAAATGCATTCAACGATACTAATTGAATCATATGAAAGTCAAACACATTCAAACAAATCTTTTTGAATCAAATGAAAGTCAAATGCATTCAACAGATCAAATTGAATCAATTAAAAGTCAACCACATTCAAACAAAGCTAATTAAATCCAATGGAAGGCAAACACATTCAAACAAAGCTATTTGAATCAAATGAAAGTCAAACACATTCAAACAATGCTATCTGAATCAAATGAAAGTCAAATGCATTCAAAAAAGATAATTAAATCAAACGAAAGTCAAACACATTAGAAAAGCTAATTGCATCAAATGAAAGTAAAAACATTCAAACAAAGCTAATTGAAACAAGTAAAAGTCCAAAGAATTCAAACAAAGCTTTTTGAATCAAATGATTGTCAAATGCATTCAACGAGGCTAATTGAATCATATGACAGTCAAACAAAACTTTTTGAATCAAATGAAAGTCAAATGCATTCAACAAAGCAAATTGACTCAATTGAAAGTTAACCACATTCAAGCAAAGCTAATTGAATCAAATGAAAGTCAAACACATTTAACAAAGCTATTTGAACCAAATGAAAGTCAAACACATTCAAGAAATGCTATTTGAATCAAATGAAAGTCAAACGCATTCAAAAAAGGTATTTAAATCAAGTGAAAGTCAAAATCATTCAAAAAAGCTATTTGAATCAAATTAAAGTCAAACACATTCAAACAAAGCTTTTTGAATTAAATGAAAGTCAAATGCATTAAACAAAGCTAATTGATTCAAATGAAAGTCAATCACATTCAAACAAAGCTAATTTAATCAAATGAAAATCAAACACATTCAAACAAAGCTTTTTCAATCAAATGAAATTCAAATGCATTCAAAATAGCGATTTGAATCAAGTGAAAGTCAAACAAAGCTTTTTGAATCAAATGATTGTCAAATCCGTTCAACGATGCTAATTGAATCATATGAAAGTCAAGCACATTCAAACAAATCTTTTTGAATCAACTGAAAGTCAAATGCAATTAAAAAAAAGTAATTAAATCAAGTGAAAGTCAAACACATTTAAACAAAGCTTTTTAAATCAAATGAAAGTTAAATGCCATTCAAAAAAGCTAATTGAATCAAGTGAAAGTCTAGGTAATTCAAACAAAGCTTTTTGAATCAAATGACTGTCAAATGCGTTCAACGATGCTAATTGAATCAAATGAAGTCAAACACATTCAAACAAAGCTTTTTGAATCAAATGAAAGTCATATGCATTCAACAAAGCTAATTGAATCAAATGAAAGTCAATGGCATTCTAACAAACTAATTAATCAAACGAAAGTCAATGGCATTCTAACAAACCTAATTGAATCAAATGAAAGTCAACCACATTCAAACAAAGCTAATTGAATCAAATGAAAGTTAACCACATTCAAACAAAGCTATTAAATCAAGTGAAAATCAAACAAATTCAAACAAAGCTTTTTGAATCAAAAGAAAGTCAAATGATTTCAAAAAAGCTAATTGAATCAAGTGAAAGTCAAACAAATTCAAACATAGCTTTTTGAATCAAATGATTGTCAAATGCATTCAACGATACTAATTGAATCATATGAAAGTCAAACACATTCAAACAAATCTTTTTGAATCAAATGAAAGTCAAATGCATTCAACAGATCAAATTGAATCAATTAAAAGTCAACCACATTCAACTTAAATCCAATGGAAGGCAAACACATTCAAACAAAGCTATTTGAATCAAATGAAAGTCAAACACATTCAAACAATGCTATCTGAATCAAATGAAAGTCAAATGCATTCAAAAAAGATAATTAAATCAAACGAAAGTCAAACACATTCAGACAAAGCTAATTGCATCAAATGAAAGTCAAAAACATTCAAACAAAGCTAATTAAATCATATGAAAGTCAAATGCTTTCAAAAAAAGCTAATTGAATCAAGTAAAAGTCCAAAGAATTCAAACAAAGCTTTTTGAATCAAATGATTGTCAAATGCATTCAACGAGGCTAATTGAATCATATGACAGTCAAACAAAACTTTTTGAATCAAATGAAAGTCAAATGCATTCAACAAAGCAAATTGACTCAATTGAAAGTTAACCACATTCAAGCAAAGCTAATTGAATCAAATGAAAGTCAAACACATTTAAACAAAGCTATTTGAACCAAATGAAAGTCAAACACATTCAAGAAATGCTATTTAAATCAATGAAAGTCAAACGCATTCAAAAAGGTATTTAAATCAAGTGAAAGTCAAAATCATTCAAACAAAGCTATTTGAATCAAATTAAAGTCAAACACATTCAAACAAAGCTTTTTGAATTAAATGAAAGTCAAATGCATTAAACAAAGCTAATTGATTCAAATGAAAGTCAATCACATTCAAACAAAGCTAATTTAATCAAATAAAAATCAAACACATTCAAACAAAGCTTTTCAATCAAATGAAATTCAAATGCATTCAAAATAGCGATTTGAATCAAGTGAAAGTCAAACAAAGCTTTTTGAATCAAATGATTGTCAAATCCGTTCAACGATGCTAATTGAATCATATGAAAGTCAAGCACATTCAAACAAATCTTTTTGAATCAACTGAAAGTCAAATGCAATTAAAAAAAAGTAATTAAATCAAGTGAAAGTCAATTACATTTAAACAAAGCTTTTTAAATCAAATGAAAGTTAAATGCATTCAAAAAAGCTAATTGAATCAAGTGAAAGTCTAGGTAATTCAAACAAAGCTTTTTGAATCAAATGACTGTCAAATGCGTTCAACGATGCTAATTGAATCAAATGAAAGTCAAACACATTCAAACAAAGCTTTTTGAATCAAATGAAAGTCATATGCATTCAACAAAGCTAATTGAATCAAATGAAAGTCAATGGCATTCTAACAAACCTAATTAATCAAACGAAAGTCAATGGCATTCTAACAAACCTAATTGAATCAAATGAAAGTCAACCACATTCAAACAAAGCTAATTGAATCAAATGAAAGTTAACCACATTCAAACAAAGCAATTTAAATCAAGTGAAATCAAACACATTCAAACAAAGCTTTTTGAATCCAAAGAAAGTCAAATGAGTTCAAAAAAGCTAATTGAATCAAGTGAAAGTCAAACAAATTCAAACATAGCTTTTTGAATCAAATGATTGTCAAATGCATTCAACGATACTAATTGAATCATATGAAAGTCAAACACATTCAAACAAATCTTTTTGAATCAAATGAAAGTCAAATGCATTCAACAGATCAAATTGAATCAATTAAAAGTCAACCACATTCAAACAAAGCTTAAATCCAATGGAAGGCAAACACATTCAAACAAAGCTATTTGAATCAAATGAAAGTCAAACACATTCAAACAATGCTATCTGAATCAAATGAAAGTCAAATGCATTCAAAAAGATAATTAAATCAAACGAAAGTCAAACACATTCAGACAAAGCTAATTGCATCAAATGAAAGTCAAAAACATTCAAACAAAGCTAATTAAATCATATGAAAGTCAAATGCTTTCAAAAAAGCTAATTGAATCAAGTAAAAGTCCAAAGAATTCAAACAAAGCTTTTTGAATCAAATGATTGTCAAATGCATTCAACGAGGCTAATTGAATCATATGACAGTCAAACAAAACTTTTTGAATCAAATGAAAGTCAAATGCATTCAACAAAGCAAATTGACTCAATTGAAAGTTAACCACATTCAAGCAAAGCTAATTGAATCAAATGAAAGTCAAACACATTTAAACAAAGCTATTTGAACCAAATGAAAGTCAAACACATTCAAGAAATGCTATTTGAATCAATGAAAGTCAAACGCATTCAAAAAGGTATTTAAATCAAGTGAAAGTCAAAATCATTCAAACAAAGCTATTTGAATCAAATTAAAGTCAAACACATTCAAACAAAGCTTTTTGAATTAAATGAAAGTCAAATGCATTAAACAAAGCTAATTGATTCAAATGAAAGTCAATCACATTCAAACAAAGCTAATTTAATCAAATAAAAATCAAACACATTCAAACAAAGCTTTTTCAATCAAATGAAATTCAAATGCATTCAAAATAGCGATTTGAATCAAGTGAAAGTCAAACAAAGCTTTTTGAATCAAATGATTGTCAAATCCGTTCAACGATGCTAATTGAATCATATGAAAGTCAAGCACATTCAAACAAATCTTTTTGAATCAACTGAAAGTCAAATGCAATTAAAAAAAAGTAATTAAATCAAGTGAAAGTCAATTACATTTAACAAAGCTTTTTAAATCAAATGAAAGTTAAATTAAAAAAGCTAATTGAATCAAGTGAAAGTCTAGGTAATTCAAACAAAGCTTTTTGAATCAAATGACTGTCAAATGCGTTCAACGATGCTAATTGAATCAAATGAAAGTCAACACATTCAAACAAAGCTTTTCAAATCAAATGAAAGTCATATGCATTCAACAAAGCTAATTGAATCAAATGAAAGTAAATGGCATTCTAACAAACCTAATTGAATCAAACGAAAGTCAATGGCATTCTAACAAACCTAATTGAATCAAATGAAAGTCAACCACATAAAACAAGCTAATTGAATCAAATGAAAGTTAACCACATTCAAACAAAGCTATTTAAATCAAGTGAAATTCAAACACATTCAAACAAAGCTTTTTGAATCCAAAGAAAGTCAAATGAGTTCAAAAAAGCTAATTGAATCAAGTGAAAGTCAAACAAATTCAAACATAGCTTTTTGAATCAAATGATTGTCAAATGCATTCAACGATACTAATTGAATCATATGAAAGTCAAACACATTCAAACAAATCTTTTTTGAATCAAATGAAAGTCAAATGCATTCAACAGATCAAATTGAATCAATTAAAAGTCAACCACATTCAAACCTAATAAATCCAATGGAAGGCAAACACATTCAAACAAAGCTATTTGAATCAAATGAAAGTCAAACACATTCAAACAATGCTATCTGAATCAAATGAAAGTCAAATGCATTCAAAAAAGATAATTAAATCAAACGAAAGTCAAACACATTCAGACAAAGCTAATTGCATCAAATGAAAGTCAAAAACATTCAAACAAAGCTAATTAAATCATATGAAAGTCAAATGCTTTCAAAAAAGCTAATTGAATCAAGTAAAAGTCCAAAGAATTCAAACAAAGCTTTTTGAATCAAATGATTGTCAAATGCATTCAACGAGGCTAATTGAATCATATGACAGTCAAACAAAACTTTTTGAATCAAATGAAAGTCAAATGCATTCAACAAAGCAAATTGACTCAATTGAAAGTTAACCACATTCAAGCAAAGCTAATTGAATCAAATGAAAGTCAAACACATTTAAACAAAGCTATTTGAACCAAATGAAAGTCAAACACATTCAAGAAATGCTATTTGAATCAAATGAAAGTCAAACGCATTCAAAAAAGGTATTTAAATCAAGTGAAAGTCAAAATCATTCAAACAAAGCTATTTGAATCAAATTAAAGTCAAACACATTCAAACAAAGCTTTTTGAATTAAATGAAAGTCAAATGCATTAAACAAAGCTAATTGATTCAAATGAAAGTCAATCACATTCAAACAAAGCTAATTTAATCAAATGAAAATCAAACACATTCAAACAAAGCTTTTTCAATCAAATGAAATTCAAATGCATTCAAAATAGCGATTTGAATCAAGTGAAAGTCAAACAAAGCTTTTTGAATCAAATGATTGTCAAATCCGTTCAACGATGCTAATTGAATCATATGAAAGTCAAGCACATTCAAAAAATCTTTTTGAATCAACTGAAAGTCAAATGCAATTAAAAAAAAGTAATTAAATCAAGTGAAAGTCAATTACATTTAAACAAAGCTTTTTAAATCAAATGAAAGTTAAATGCATTCAAAAAAGCTAATTGAATCAAGTGAAAGTCTAGGTAATTCAAACAAAGCTTTTTGAATCAAATGACTGTCAAATGCGTTCAACGATGCTAATTGAATCAAATGAAAGTCAAAACATTCAAACAAAGCTTTTGAATCAAATGAAAGTCATATGCATTCAACAAAGCTAATTGAATCAAATGAAAGTCAATGGCATTCTAACAAACCTAATTGAATCAAACGAAAGTCAATGGAATTCTAACAAACCTAATTGAATCAAATGAAAGTCAACCACATTCAAACAAAGCTAATTGAATCAAATGAAAGTTAACCACATTCAAACAAAGCTAATTAAATCAAGTGAAATTCAAACACATTCAAACAAAGCTTTTTGAATCCAAAGAAAGTCAAATGAGTTCAAAAAGCTAATTGAATCAAGTGAAAGTCAAACAAATTCAAATAGCTTTTTGAATCAAATGATTGTCAAATGCATTCAACGATACTAATTGAATCATATGAAAGTCAAACACATTCAAACAAATCTTTTTGAATCAAATGAAAGTCAAATGCATTCAACAGATCAAATTGAATCAATTAAAAGTCAACCACATTCAAACAAAGCTAATTAAATCCAATGGAAGGCAAACACATTCAAACAAAGCTATTTGAATCAAATGAAAGTCAAACACATTCAAACAATGCTATCTGAATCAAATGAAAGTCAAATGCATTCAAAAAAGATAATTAAATCAAACGAAAGTCAAACACATTCAGACAAAGCTAATTGCATCAAATGAAAGTCAAAAACATTCAAACAAAGCTAATTAAATCATATGAAAGTCAAATGCTTTCAAAAAAGCTAATTGAATCAAGTAAAAGTCCAAAGAATTCAAACAAGCTTTTTGAATCAAATGATTGTCAAATGCATTCAACGAGGCTAATTGAATCATATGACAGTCAAACAAAACTTTTTGAATCAAATGAAAGTCAAATGCATTCAACAAAGCAAATTGACTCAATTGAAAGTTAACCATTCAAGCAAAGCTAATTGAATCAAATGAAAGTCAAACACATTTAAACAAAGCTATTTGAACCAAATGAAAGTCAAACACATTCAAGAAATGCTATTTGAATCAAATGAAAGTCAAACGCATTCAAAAAGGTATTTAAATCAAGTGAAAGTCAAAATCATTCAAAAAAGCTATTTGAATCAAATTAAAGTCAAACACATTCAAACAAAGCTTTTTGAATTAAATGAAAGTCAAATGCATTAAACAAAGCTAATTGATTCAAATGAAAGTCAATCACATTCAAACAAAGCTAATTTAATCAAATAAAATCAAACACATTCAAACAAAGCTTTTTCAATCAAATGAAATTCAAATGCATTCAAAATAGCGATTTGAATCAAGTGAAAGTCAAACAAAGCTTTTTGAATCAAATGATTGTCAAATCCGTTCAACGATGCTAATTGAATCATATGAAAGTCAAGCACATTCAAACAAATCTTTTTGAATCAACTGAAAGTCAAATGCAATTAAAAAAAAATTAAATCAAGTGAAAGTCAATTACATTTAAACAAAGCTTTTTAAATCAAATGAAAGTTAAATGCATTCAAAAAAGCTAATTGAATCAAGTGAAAGTCTAGGTAATTCAAACAAAGCTTTTTGAATCAAATGACTGTCAAATGCGTTCAACGATGCTAATTGAATCAAATGAAAGTCAAACACATTCAAACAAAGCTTTTTGAATCAAATGAAAGTCATATGCATTCAACAAAGCTAATTGAATCAAATGAAAGTCAATGGCATTCTAACAAACCTAATTGAATCAAACGAAAGTCAATGGAATTCTAACAAACCTAATTGAATCAAATGAAAGTCAACCACATTCAAACAAAGCTAATTGAATCAAATGAAAGTTAACCACATTCAAACAAAGCTAATTAAAATCAAGTGAAATTCAAACACATTCAAACAAAGCTTTTTGAATCCAAAGAAAGTCAAATGAGTTCAAAAAGCTAATTGAATCAAGTGAAAGTCAAACAAATTCAAACATAGCTTTTTGAATCAAATGATTGTCAAATGCATTCAACGATACTAATTGAATCATATGAAAGTCAAACACATTCAAACAAATCTTTTTGAATCAAATGAAAGTCAAATGCATTCAACAGATCAAATTGAATCAATTAAAAGTCAACCACATTCAAACAAAGCTAATTAAATCCAATGGAAGGCAAACACATTCAAACAAAGCTATTTGAATCAAATGAAAGTCAAACACATTCAAACAATGCTATCTGAATCAAATGAAAGTCAAATGCATTCAAAAAAGATAATTAAATCA